>NC_142516.1:175681590-175987272 GCF_057876585.1 Rhinolophus sinicus
AGTAAGTCAGAATAAATGAGAAACATTTATAAAGAAAAATGTATTTGTCTATTTGCAAAGAAAGAATGAACTGTAGCCTTCTAAATCATTATTTATAATCTAAATTTAATTAATTTACAGAAATGATTATTTAGTAAATTAATTGCTCATATCATATGAACCTAAATTTTTAACACAAGAAAAAACTAATTAGAATTGTCCTCATAGGTGTACTACATAAAATACTCATTACTCAAAAGTATTCCCAACAATAACAGATATATGTCAATAAAAAATATATCTAAAGTGCCAAAATCTAGTGTTTCCTTTCTCCCATACTAACAGAAATACAGTTTTGTTGGAGTAATTTGCCTACTTCAAAAGCTATATTTTCTGCTGTCTATTGCAAATAGGGATGGGTAGTTGGTTAAATTGTAGTCAAAGGAATATAAATAAAAGTTGTTAAGTGTTACTTCTAACCACATCCCCTTAAACATTCTTTTGCACTTTTCTCTTGCTTCCTCAGGCATGAATGTCTGAAGCTTTAGAATTCATCTCTAAACATGATGACAAAAGTTAAAGAAAGCTGGAATGATCCTTGGTCCCATATGACTCAGTGGAGCCCTCAGGCTATTTCCCTCAAGACTTTCACATTAGAAAAAAGGAAAGTAAGTACAAGATTTATGATGTTTTCGTTTTCTTCAACATACTACTGAAATCAATTCTTAACACACAGGAATCCTATACCACCTGTAACCAAAATTAGATTGGTGAGAAACTAAGATACATAGAAAATGTCTTAACAAGTATATTGGTTTCATATGTTATATAACATTTATCACAAAATTAGTAGCTTAAAACCACACCCACTTATTATCTCACAGTTTCCATGGTCAAGAGTTTCAGCACAGGCATCATAAGAATGGCAACAACAAAGTGGTCTTCTTGAGTTCTCCTTAGGTACTTACCACAAATTGAACATCTATAACCCATCAAATGACTCTGCTCATCACTCAAAACAGCTAAGAGACTCTTACGAGTATTACTTGAAGATGGACAAACTGGATGAGCAGGGGAAGAGGGAAGGGAGAGGAGTGGAGATGGGGCCCGCATCCATGGCTGTGGAGATGCAGAGGGTCCCAGGATAGAACAGAGACAAGAACCAGGAGGTGGGCTCTTTCCCTGCGTCCCACAGCTGATTTCTCCTGCAGAAACAGCAGCATATCCAGCTTTTGAGGCAGTAATCTCAGCTGAGACCTACAGCTGGGCCCTAGGTCAGGACATGAACACCACATCTGCTTCCCTCCACCCACTCTGCCAATCCTACCTCCGCCTTTCCAGAGACTCAAGCTGACCCCTGAATTGAGGAGTAGTGTCAGATTACAGAGGAACAGCAGCGCTCAGGATCTGGGAAAACCCCAATTGCAGCTGCTGTGACCCAGGGAAGAGGCTGGGAAGAGTGTGACACTGCTGGGCTGGGAGAGAGAAGATTCCTCCATCCCAGCCCGCACCTTTTCTGGCCTGCCTAGGGCAGGGAAATTACAACTTCGGAGACACACCCAGGGGTCAGCTGTTGGTGGCAGAGACAGCTCTGGGCTTTCAGCAGCTCAGAAATCTCACACCCTCCACACACACACACACACACACACACACACACACAGACACCCACGGAAGAAATGCCCTAAGACTCAGGAGACCTAAGCACAGGGATGGCTGTGTTACTCTCAGTGTGCACCCGTGCAGGCAAGGGCAAAAACTGCACTGACTTTGTAAAAACTACCATCCAGACCCCACAGCCCCACTCATTTAGAACTGCAGGGTCACTCTGGGCACCAGGTGGCCGTCTCTGCCTGCAAAAGATGCAGAGGACTCTTTGGTACAGCAGAGGACAACCTGGAGATTACTTGGTGGGCTTAAGCCAAGACTGGTGCTGCATTTTTTGTTTTGTTTTGTTTTTGCATTTTTGATATTTTTGCCTGTGTTAAGTGTGGGTTATCGGTTGTTTTTATATGTGAGTATATTGGGTTTTTTCTTTGTTGTTCTTGTTACTGTTCTGTTTGGTGATTTGCTTTGCTCTGAAATTGCCCTACACTAGGGCCCAGCCCGAGAGGCAGAAGATTCAATACACCCAGAGGCCAATTCCAGATCAAACCAGAGTATTACCGGGTTTGACCTACGTGACACACTCAGAGGGAATTATCTACAGGCACAAGAGCCCATAGGGGCCAAGCCTCCTTTGAGTGGTCAACCCTTACACAGCAGATTATCCACTGTGGGCAGAGCCAAGTCTCACAACTAGTCAGGCTAGGAGTCAATCCCACCTACTGACAAGCCAAAAGCAATTAAAGCTCAACTTTAACAGGAAAATATACACAGCACAAGGGTCACCTTTGGAGCACACACACAGGAGAATAGGAAAGTGGTGCAAATCAGATATAAAGGACACATACTACATAAGTTCACCCAGCACAGACTGAGAACCCTAGGGAATCTACCTATTACATTGAAGCAAACACAGAGAGTCATCCAGAATGGGGAAACAAAGAAACATGTCCCAAATGAAAGAACAGAAGAAACCTCCAGAATCGGAACAAAATGATATAGAGGAAACCAACCTATCAGAGACAGAGTTCAGAACACTGATGATAAAAATGTTTAAGGAGCTTAGTCATGACATAAAGAAGGATAGAGAAATCATAATGAACAACCAATTAGAACTAAAGAACACAATAATTGAAATAAAGAACACACTTGAAGGAATTACCAGTATGTTAAATGAGGCAGAGGATCGAATGAGCGACTTAGAAGACAAGTTAGCACAGAGCACACAAACAGAACAACAAAAAGAAAAAAGAATTAAAATCAAAATGAAAACATGACGACCCAATATCTATGGGATGCAGTGAAAGCAGTCTGAAGAGGGAAATTCATAGCAATGCAGGCCTACCTAAAGAAACAGGAAAAATAAAAAATCAGCTGAAAATGGTTTGAGAGACCTCTGGGATAACATCAAGTGCAACAGCATGCGCATCATAGGAATACCAGAAGTTGGAGAGAGTGAGCAAGGGATTGAGAACATATTTGAAGAAATAATGCCCGAAAACTTCCCCAACCTGGTGAAGAAACCAACATATAAGCCCAGCAGAGAGTTCCAAACAGGATGAACCCAAACAGGTCCACACCAAGACACTTTATAGTTAAAATGGCAAAGGTTAAAGACAAAGAGAGAATCTTAAAAGCAGCAAGTGAAAGACAGTGGGTTACATACAAGGGAACTCCTATAAATACAATCAAACGACTTTTCTACAGAAACTTTGCAGGCCAGAAGGGAGTTCATTACTCAAAGTAATGAAAAACAAAGGCCTACAACCTAGATTGCCTTATCCAGCAAGGCTACCATTTAAAATTGAAGGAGAGATAAAGAGCTTACCAGGAAAGAATAAGCTAAAGGAATTTATTACCACCAAACCAGCAATGCAGGAAATATTAAAAGGGCTTCTGTAAACAGAAGAAAGATGAAAAAAGTCTAACTACAAATAATAATAATAATTAAAAAATGGCAGTAACTATGTACCTATCAATAATCACTTTAAATGTAAGTGCATTAAATGCTCCAATGAAAAGACAGAGGGTGGCTGAGTGGATAGGACAGCAAGACCTTTGCATACGCTGTATACAAGAGACTCACCTCAGATCAAAAGACACAAACAGGATGAAAGTGGAGGGCTGAAGTAAGATATTTCATGCAAATGGAAGTGAGAAAAAAGCCAGAGTTGCAAAACAGACTATAAAATGAAGAATATATTAAAAGACAAAGATGGGCAGTACATAATAATAAGGGGATAGATCCAACAAGAGGACATAAACATCTATGCACCCAACATAGGAGCACCTAAATATATAAAACAGATATTGAATGACATAAAGACAGTGATCAACAGTAACACTATCATAGCAGGGGACTTCAACACACCTCTGATAAAAAGGGAGAGGTCTTCCAGACAGAAAATCAATATGGAAATAACAGCCTTCAATGACACATTGGACCAGTTGGATTTAATCCATATTTTCAGAGCATTTTACCCCAAAACTGTAGAATACACTTTCTTCTCAAGCACACATGGAACATTTTCCAAGATAGACCACATGTTAGGCCACAAAACAAGTCTTGATAAATTTAAGAAAATTGAAATCATACCAATTGTCTTCTCTGACCACAGTGCTATGAAAGTTGAAATCAACTACAGGAAAAAAACTGGAAGACACACAAACACATGGAGCCTGAAAAACATGTTACTAAATAATGAGTGGGTCAACAGTGAGACTAAGGCTCCCAAGCACAGTGAGGGAAGGCTCCCAAGCACATTTTGCTAGGCCACTATTACTCTGATCCCAAAACCAGACAAAGACTTTGCAAAAAAAGAAAACTACAGGCTCATATCGCTAATTAACATAGATGCAAAAATCCCCAAGAAAATACTAGCAAACCGGATTCAGCAACGCACTAAAAATATCATACACCACGATAAAGTGGGATTCATTCCTTGTATGCAAGGTTGGTTCAATATCCACAAATCAATTAACGTGATACACCACATTAACAAAATGAAAAATAAAAATCACATAATCACATCAATAGATGCAGAAAAAGCATTTGACAACATCCAGCAACAATTTATGATAAAAACTCTTAGCAAAGTTAGAATAGAAGGATTATATCTCAACATAACAAAGGTCATATATGATAAACCCATAGCTAACATCTTACCAAATGGGAAAAAGTTAAAACCATTCTCCTTAAGATCAGGAACAAGACAAGGTTGCCCACTTTGACCACTTTTATTCAACATAGTTCTGGAACTTCTAGCCACAGCAATTAGACAAGAAAAAGAAATAAAAGACATCCAAATTGCAAAGGAGGAAGTACAATTTTATTTATATGCAGATGACATGATACTATATATATGGAGAACCCCAAAGACTCCACCAAAAATTATTAGAATTGATAAATGAATTTAGTAAAGTAGCAGGATACAAACTTAATATTCAGAAATCAGTTGCATTTGTATACACCAATAATAAAGTATAAGAAGGAAAAATCAAGAAATCAATCTCATTTACAATCGCTTCAAAAACAATAAAATACTTAGGAATAAGTTTAACCAAAAAGGTAAAAGACCTGTACTCATAAAATTACAAGACACTGAAGAGAGAAATCAAAGAAAATACAAAGAAATGGAAACACATATCATGTTTATAGATAGGAAGAACTAATATAGTTGAAATGTCAATACTACCTAAGGCAATATATAGATTCAACGCAATTCCTATCAAACTACCAATGGCATTTTTCTCAGAAATAGAACCTATAATCCTAAAATTTATATGGAACCATAAAAGACCCCAAGTAGCCAGGGCGATCTTGAGAAATAGAACAAAGTGAGAGGTATCATGCTACTTGATATCAAGTCATACTGCAAGGATATAATAATCAAAACAGCATGGTATTGGCATAAAAACAGACATATAGACCAATGGAACAGAATAGAAATTAATCCATTCATATATAGTCGTTTAATCTATGACAATGGAAGCAAGAATTTACATTGGGGTAAAGACAGTTTAGTTAATTAACGGTGTTGGGAAAACTGGACTGACACATGCAAAAAATTGAAACTGGACCACCTCCTTATGCCATATATGAGAACAAATTCAAATTGATTAAAGACTTAAATGTAAGACCTGGAACCATGAAACTCCTAGAAGAAAATACAGGGAGTAAATTTGCAGACATTACCCTCAGTAACATTTTTACTGATATATCCCCTTGGGGAAAGGAAGTGAAAGAAAAAAGAAATATATGGGATTATATCAAACTAAAAAAAAAAAATTTCAAGCAAATGAAACCGTCAATAAAAATAAAAGGCAGCCTACTGAATGGGAGAAGATATTTGGCAGTGATACATCTGACAAAGTGTTGATATCCAAAATTTATAAAACTCATTCACTTCAACACCAAAAGCAAGCAACCCAGTTAAAAAATGGGCAGAGGATACGAAGAAACATTACTCTAAAGAGGACATACAGATGGCCAACAGACATATAAAAAAAAGTTCAACGTCACTAATAATTAGAGAAATGCAAATAAAAACCATAATGTGATATCACTCACCCTCGTCAGAATGGCTATAAGTAATAAATCAAGAAACAACAAGTGCTGGTGAGGTTGTGGAGAAAAGGGAACCCTGGTTCACTGTTGGTGGGATTGCAGATTGGTACAGCCACTATGGAAATCAGTGTAGAGGTATCTCAAAAAACTGGAAATGGAACTACCTTATGACCTAGCAATTCCACTCTTAGGTATCTATCCAGAGAAATCCAAGATACTAATTAGAAAAAAACATATGCACCCCTATGTTTATAACAGCCAAGACTGTTATTTACAGTAGCCAAGACTTGGAAACAACCTAAATGCCCATCAGTAGATGACTGGATTAAGAAATTGTGGTACATTTATACAATGGAGTATTACTCGGCTATAAAAAATAATGAAATCTTACCATTTGCAACGATATGGATGGACCTAGAGAACATTATGCTAAGTGAAATAAGTCAGTTGGAGAAAAACAAATACCACATGATATCACTTACGTGTGGAATCTATATAACTGAATAAATGAGCAAAATAAACAGAAATAGTCTCAGAGATATAGAGGAAACACTGATGGTTGCTACAAGGGAGGGAGGTGGGGATGAAGGAGAAGGGGAAGGGATTAGACAGCATAAATTGGTAGCCACAATATCACCACGGGGTCATGAAAGACAGTTTGGGAAATATATTCAATGTTGTAAAGATTTTGTAGGGTGTCAGATGGCACATGTCTTATTAGGATGACCGCTTCATGGACGGTATAGGTGCTGGACTACTGCACTGTACACCTGAAGCTGAATCTGACTAATATTGTATGTCAACTATAATTTAATATACATATAGAATCACGGGATATGGAGTATAGCACAGGAAATAGAGTCAATGGAATTGTAAGATATATATATAATGTCAGAGAGGCAATAGATTGGGGCAAGGGGTTACCACTTTGTGAGCGGTGAAATGTCTAACTATTGCATTGTTTTGTACAAATGAAACTAATTTAAAAGACTGAAAGAAAATTAAAAACAAACAAACAAAAACAACAACAACAACAAAAGCAATAACTGAATACTTTCCAAATTTGGCAAAAGACACAAATTTACAGATTCTGCACACTGAACAAACCCCAAATGGTAAAGACACATCATGATTACCCTTCTGAAAACTCAAATGAAAAAAGAAACTGAAAGCAGTCTGAGAAAAATGAATGCATTACCTGAAAAGAGAAATAAACAGTTCCACAATTATTGTTGGAGACTTAAAAGTACTAGAAAGAATTTCAAAAAAGGACATGGAGGATTTCAGTTGCACAATCAATGAATGTGGTCTAATTGATATATATTGAACACTCCAAACACAGCAGAATACACAACTTTATTTGCGCACCAATGGGACATTCACCAAAATAGGTTGTATTCTGGATCATAAAACAAACCTCAATAAACTCCAAAGATTTGCCATTCTACAAAGTGTACTTGCTCTCTGATGATAATGGAATAAAGCTAGAAATCAATAACAGAAAGGCAACAGAAACATGTTGCATGTTCTAAATTATTCACTGATTAAAAGCAATATTTCCCAGTAGTCTTTATTTCATTTTGTGTTTCTCTGTGTGTCTGTGGGCATGTTGAGAAAATAAAAAACAAACAAACAAATAATATATGTAAAAGCATTTAGGATGATTCTTACAAAAGTGTAAACATGTACTTCAGTGTTAGTCATTAGTATTATGGTGGTTAAAATGACTAACTTACTGTTTATCCTTTCACTGTCTATATATCTAAGGTTCCTGCTCAGGAATGATATGTGGATATAGCTTAAAAAAATAGTAGTCTAAGTGAAATTTCAATTAAATTGGTTATATTAATTCAACCAACTTGCATTCTCTCTTTCTCTCTCTCTCTCTCTCTCTTTCTCTCTCTCTCTCTCTCTCTCTCTCTCTCTCTCTCTCTCTCACACACACACACACACACACACACACACACACACACACAAACACACACCACACACACAAACTACCAGTTTACTACTCCTGTAGTGGCATGAAAGCTGTTACAAAAAACCTGAAATGCTTTTACAGAGGATGTACAGTAAGATTAGAGAAGGTGGGTGGCCATGCCAGCAGATGTGTATGTGTGTGTGTATGCTAAAGGGAGCAGTTTGTTTATGCTACAATGCGATTGAATGCAATTTGAAGCTTTGAGGCTATACATTACTAACATTTAATACGCAATAATTTATTTTTAGTTTGGTCTAAATGAGATGGGACTTCATGTCCTTTTAACCTTATGAAATTTGGTTTATAACTGGTTTGGAGAGGAAAAATAATCCAGAAGCTTTAACCTGAAGAATAAAGCACATACAAAGAGTTTGCCTGTTATTTTTTCAGGCCAAAGTAAAGAAGAGTGAAATCTAGGTCCACTTACATTTCAATGAAGACTAGTAATTAATCATGGACTTTAAGTCATTCTTAGAAATTTATAATCCTCATTTTATTTTTCCTTGGTTTAATATAATTAGGATTATATTAAATATAATCACAATTATATTTAATATAATCATCACACACACACACACACACACACACACACACATCTTCCTAGAAAACCTTCAAAAGAATGCTTACACACTTACTAACAAAGAGGGAATAATGGGGAAGTCTTAGTTACTTTTTCAGGTAAAATAAAATGTTAATTTCTCCAGTAGTTTAAGTAGAGCAGACTCCATGGATCAATATTTCTAATCAAAATAAACAAGCAAACATTTTGGCCAAAAGTCATGTTTCCAGGAAAGGTAAGGATTCATAAATACAGTAAGCACTTATGTTGAACCCAAAATCCAGGCATTTACTTTGAGAAGTAGACACTGACAGAATATTTAAAATTGGTATTATTTAAATTACACTGCTTGATTTAAGCCAAAATTTATGTGTGTGACCATTCAGCAATAGCATGAAAAACTTTTGGTCTCCTGCAGTGGTCACAGACAGCAGTTATGAAAGTATGTATACCTTCACCAGGTGAAATAATAATTAAACATGGCATTATATTAAAACTAGTGGCACTGAAGAAAACAGAATGGTAAATTCAGATTTCTTAAAGACCGAAGTGATTTGTATCTGGGTCAAATGTCTCTTAGGCCCTTAAGTGACTCAAATCTACCATATAAGAGAGTGTCCGTTTTTTATTCTGTCTCAGAAAAAAAACCAAAAAACAAACAAACAAAAACTGACAGAGACTCCGCCTCTGCTCTCTTTAATGAATCAGGAACACAAAACAAAACAAAACAAAAAACAAGCAAACTAGAATTTAAAGACAGATGGTAAATCAAGGCAAATTGCAGCTTTACATAAAAGGAGTTCTAAGAAAATTTACTTGTTAATGACACAGATGGTCTATGAGTATAGAGGTACTGAAGAAATTACTAGGTCATATGTAATCAGGATAAGATGAAGACATTCAACCATTCATTCATTCAGCCAGCAGTTGAGAATCATGTGTTTGGGATTGTGTTAATGCTAGAGATGTATTATATACAATGTAGATATGGCTTCTGCTCCCAGGGAACTCACACTCTAGTGGTGGATATAAATAGTAAGTATGCAAATACAAGAACAGGATTATATGATGTATAATCACTAATTTGGAGAACGTGCTTTAGGGTGTTGAGAAAAGGCCAAACTAAAGAAGCATAAATAAGATGTGACTTCGTATGATTTTAATCTTATTAAATATTGCTGTTCTGGACTAAATCTTTGTGCTCCCCCCCCAAAAAAAAAGTATAATATAATACTATTTATATACATATTATATATATATATATATATATATATATATATATATATATATATATAATTTATGCATATTATATATGTGTGTGTGTATATATATATATATATATATACATATTTAAGCTCTAATGCCCAATGTGATGTTATTTGGAGGTTGGACCTTTAGGAAATAATGAGATCATGAAGGTGGGGCCACCATGATGGGATTTGCCCTTATAAGAAGTAGAGACACTGGAGCTCTCTTTCTTTTTCCTATGTGATAACACAGTGAGAAGGTGGCCCATCTGCAAGCCAGGAAGAAGGCTCTCACCAGAATTCAACCATTCTGGCATCTTGCTCTCACACTTCTAGCCTCCAGAACTCTGAGAAAATAAATATCTGTTGTTATGGCACCTAGTCTATTGTGATTTTGTATAACTAAGAGAGGTGTGGGAACTGTGACAAGCATTGGAGGGAGGGAGAATGTAGAAATCTTAAATGAAGAATAAAGCAGACTAAAAAAATTTGCTTGGCATTTTTATTTAAATTAGAACGTGAATGTTGAGAAGTCAGGGAGCTTTGCAAAAGCCAAGGGGAGACATTTTGGGAGGGAGGAACACGAATTGCAAAGCTCAGTGAATATTAATGAAAATATGAAGAAAGCTGCATATTCAGGACATACTGAGTGAGGAAGAAAGTGGTAGAAGTTGGTGTTGGAGTCAAATTGTTCAAGATCATTTCAGACTTAATTAAAACTTTGGGCATTATTCTAAGTGCAATAGAAAGTCATTGAATGGTTTTGAGCAGAGTTTGGTTTACACATAAAACACATTGTGCCTGGGAAGTTGGAGTTAGCAGGGATGGGATAAATAAGGCTAGTAAGGAGGCTATTACAGAAAACAATGTGAGAAGTGCTAGTGGTGTGGATTATGGTTATGGCTTAGAAGACAGAGTTCAAAAATATGTGTTGGGTAGAACTCACAAGATTTCCTGGTGGATCAGACTTCAGAGATTTTTATATGAGTAACTACATGGTTGGTAGTAGTATCCTTTAGTAAGATGAGAGGCTGGGGGAGAAACATATTTGGGAGGGAAGAAAAAGAGCTCCAATTTGAACATGTCAAATTGGAAATGTGAGTTTTGACTGTCTAGTTCTGTTGCCACACAGCAGCCTACCTGTCTGTCTACTCATATCTGCCTCTAAAGCAAGGGTAGTCTGTGAGACAGATGCTTTCAGGGACTTTGCTTCACCTTTGTGCTTATGTCTCCATGTTTGGCCCCAAAAAGATGGCTGCCTAGTCAATGACGGGTAAGATGCCCCACTGTGGGGGGGGGGGGGGCGGGAGGGGAAAGGGGCAACCCAAGCCAGGCACAGCCGCATGGGGACCATTTGCGGAACTCACGGGGTTGATAGAGGTGGGCACAGCCCCCATCTTCCCCTGGCTAAGTAGAGCCTCTACCTCTGTTGCTGCATTCCTTCCCACAACCTACAGGGGAAATGATTCAATGATGTACTCTCCATCTATTCATATGCATAAAAGTTTTGTCCCTTAGGGAGGTACATACATCCTGGGTTCCCTTGCCTCCAGCAAGGATGATTGGTTTTAATCAGTTTCCTATTATAATGTATGGGATTCACAGATCTTGAGATTGACAAGCTTTATCTCCTTTACTTCCTCACCTAATTAATACAAGCTATGCGTTGGCCTGATTCAGGGCTCAGCCCTTGAGGCTGGAGTCCCTTGGCTGTGCTTGGACACTATTCTTGGCTACTGTATTTCTTAACCCTGTGCCTCCCTTCTCCTTCCCCACAACTCTTGTTGCGCAGGACGCAACATAGTCCCTCTTAGTCATTTTCCATCTAGTGACCCCCTCACTCTGTTTTTTTGGGGTATAAATTCCCAGTTTTCCTTGTTGAATTGGGACATGAGCTTAATTCTAGATTACAATATCTTTCCTCTATTGCAAACACCATCTAATTGACCATACTTTAGACACACTGCTCTGAGCTGTTTTCGACTTTGTCCTCAGCTTGCCTAGCCCAGTTTTAGCAAAAATCCTGCTAGTGGTGTATAGAGAGAATCACACTGAATCCTTGATATCTGATCCTCCTTGACATTCACTCAAGTTACATTCCAGCCTTTTATATCTGATCACCTTGGCTGCCTTTAGCAAGAATCCTGTTAAGTCAGGTTAGCCAGAATCTCCTTTCTCATGATAGCTGCTCTTAGTAATTTTCCACCTACTGAACCCCCTCACTTGTGCTTTAGCTATAAACTCCCAGTTTTCCTTGTTGAATTTGGAATTGAGCTTCATTCTATATTAAAATCCCTTTTCCCTGTTGCAAGAATACTGGATAATGTTGTCTCAACTGCCTTTAACTAGTGTCAGTATCTATTTCTCTTTAACACTTTGTATTATTGGATTATCTCCAATAATCAAACCCAAACGTAAATCTTCTCTACCAAAAATAGATTTTCTCCACAGCAGATGGCCAGCTTATATGGGTTTCCCAAGTCTTCTCTCCTTCAAGAAACATCTGCTGGGCAAACTGCAACCACTGGATCTGGAGGTATGTCTGCTACCATCAGAAGGTGCTCATGAATGTGTAGACCTGTGTGCCAAGTTCAGAGGTGCTTCTGAAGGACACCAACCACAATAGCTCCAAGGTTCAGTGCAAATACTCCTAGTGGTAGAAACACTGGCTGGCCCTTCATTTTATGTAGATGGGGTCATTTTCTCTCCAGCAAGGACGCTCGTTTGTCCTTTCACCTCACGTACATCCTTAGACTTGGACTCCCAATAGTGTTTCCAAACATGTTAAAATGTAATTTAACCTTAGCTCTGGATGAAAATATGTTTATGGAAGAATTATACTTTAAGATACAGAAAATATCACTATAGCCATTATACTTTCTAATACTAAATGCTCTTTTTGCACGTGGAATAAAAATTGGTCTTCTTAGGTTACATTACCTTACTAAACATAGGAGTAGATTAATATAGAGATATAGAGACACTCAAGTTAGAAGCCCAAAGCAGAAGCATTTGCTCTTCAATTATATGAAAACTGTTTAATAAGAAAATTGCAAGTTCTATAACCATTCCATCGTTGGCAAAATGAAGCAACAGGATTAAAATCCTACTGTTGTTTCCGCAGTAGGTACATGTCAATGTTGGGGGAGGAACAAGGCGTCGGATTTTACCAGGCAAAACCGATTACCTAGGACAGCTGTACAAAGCTACCCGCTCTGCCTCAGGTTAATAACAACCTGCACTGGTGACTGGTATATTTGCTATTCAGCCTGACATATACTCCCTGCCTGTAATTAGATTTGGGAAGAAAACCTAATGATATTTCCCACCCAATATATCTGATGGCAGCAGAGTAGAAGACAAGGCTATGTAAGGACTTTTCCTACCCCTGCAAAGGGTAATCACAGCAGAAATGTTCAGCGTGGAAGTTGCTTACACTAAACTGATATCACTTTAAAATAGCAATAATAGTAATGCTGTGACTGACAGTGAATGGTATGCCACACCAAAAAATCAAAGTAATTTGAGGACAAATGACAATCTTCTCAACTTGTCTGTGTCAATTTCTCCGCCCCCCCACCTCCCCAAAAAGTTAGAATTGAGTTTTCTGGACCAAATGGTTTATTTGTATTCTTTTTATGATAACAGATCCTTTAAAGGCTCATATATTAACAGAAAACAAATTAACTGTTATTAAATCTCAGATTTTTCTTTACTTATATGAAATGGTAAATGTTTTTCATTCACCTAGAAATATTTCATTCCTTCTATAACAATCAGCTTCAGTGTCATCGAGTCTATAAAGCTCTATCTGTCTTTCCTCTTCAGAGTAACGTGAGCCTATTCTTCCTCACACGGTTCAAAAAATACATGTATGTATTCATTTAAATACATTTATTGAGTGTAGGCAGCAATTTTGAGAGAGGAAATATAATGACAACTTAAGAGAGAAATGTTTTCTCTCTAATGGGCTCACATGCAGGGGGTGCGGGAGAAGTGAGAGTTTAAGTGAATAAACAAGATAATTGTGGATAGTGGAAAGGTCCATGAAATTAATATGGCAAAATATATGTCTAGGCGAGGTATATGGGGAGAGTTAATTTAAATAATTTAAATAAAATGATTAGAAAAGGCCCTGCTGAGGATATGTCCTAAGATCAAAGGACAGGAATGTGGAAGAAGATATGGGAGCCAAAGAGCACTCCTGGAAGTGGGAACAGCAAGTGCAAATATTTTGAGGAGGAAAGACGTTGGCCTGTTCGGAACAGAGAAGACATCTGTATAATCATCTTGAGGATCTTTGAGATAGAGGATGCTATCTCTTATGTATCTTCTGATTCCTACCTGCTAGCGAAGACCTTAAGATAGACATAGTACAAATTTTTGGTTTATAAAAGACTGAGCAATTGAGACATATTTTTATAATGCTATAAGAGGTTTTAGAAGAATTATGATATTGTGAAATAACATTAACATAATAAAATAACTAATAAGAACATAGCATGTTATGTAATTTTATTTAAAAGGTGTGGTAGAAGCAATTAAAGTAATTATATAGCAAAGGAAATTGGTATGAGTTTTAATAGTCAAGGAAGACTTCATTATTTTTGAATATGAAAATGGACTTGAGCTTATCATAATGAATGAATCTTTAATTTTAAACAAGAATATGCAGATTTGAGCTTTCGTTAATAATTTTAAATCCTGTTTTTAAAATGGTGATTAAGGATGAGTATGCTTGTATGTGTCCTTTATTTTGAGAAAAATAAAGGCAATGATTGCTTAATGCTGATGTAGTAGATGTAAGAAAGTAGGTATATGTTGAAGATTTTAAAATATTCATATAAAAACGTAAGAGTGATTAGAAAGATCTTTTACTATGAGGATTGGTTTTACACATTTCTCCTTTAAGAATTTCTCAACTTATTCCATGTTCTTTGATTTATGACACATTTATGAATATTAATTAGATGACACCCTAAAAAATAAAATCTAGATAATATTCAGGACCAACAATAATTTTGGAAATAATCTGACATTTTCAGTTAAAATTCCCTGGTCTTCTGTGCAAGCTAAAGCACACATCCTTTTTGAATTAGTTAATTAAAAAAATCAAAGACATTCTTATATTGGTAGTATTTAGTGAGACCACAGATATTCAAATAATAAAATGTTTTCAATTGTCTAACAGTTTAAAAATCTTTTGAACATTCTTTAATTTACTTTTAAGTAATATAAGTCCTGTGATGATTCGGTACCTAACTGAGAAATATCTTCCTTTGATGCTATGTGCTTTCTTTCATACCAACTTTTGGTTTAGATCATCTAGTTTTAATCTAGTACTGACTCTTATACCCTACGAACTACAAACAGCCCCAGAGAAATGATTCTATTGAAGAGCAGAGGTTTGCATGTAACTTACTTGGATTCCCAAAGTGTTTATTCTATAAATATAATTAGTAGAATAAGTAAGTCACTAGGAAAAGAGAAGAGAAATAGTTAACTTGTTAATAAGACGCTTTATAATATTCTCCATGAACAATGTAAAGCAATGAAATTCTTTTATATCTGGTGAATTTGTGAGTATAGATGAATATTTCCATTTATACTCATGCAATCAGTATTAAGAAATCAGGTCTAACTTTAATTTTTAAAATTTATAATGACTTTATTGTGAAGTTTATGATTTATAGGTCATATTTGTGCTCTAGACATGAGTCAGGTATTTTTACATTAATTATATAGAGTAAGATTACTTATGCCAAAAGGCCTAATTTCTAGTCATAATGATAATATGTTTTAAGATGTAAGATCTACCTCTTCCAGGTCATATTTTTACCGTTTATTTCACTCATGTAATAGAGCCTTGTCTGTTACATGGGTATCATGCACATCTTAGAATCCATAAAATCTTCAAGGAAATGGCATTTGTTTTTTACCTTGATTTTCTCTGTAGCTCTTAGTAGAAATATAGCAAATGCGGTAGGTACTTGATAAATGCTGTGTGAATACCTTAAACTTTTTTTTTTAACAGCTACCTTTAGTTTTTGATTCCAGATGGAAACTAAAAATCAGTAACTATTATTACCTAGAAACGGGGCAAATCAGTAGCTACTTATTGTCAACCAAAGCACATAGACATATTTTGTATTCAGTAAATTAAAAAAAAAAAAAGTAACTTAAGACCTAAATTAAAACAATTGATTTGTATAAACATGAAAATCTACCTGTGAGACAAAAGAATCTAGATTTGTATTGTTTTGAATTAAAACATATAGACGACATCACACTATACTACATAGCATATTGAACTATGCTTAATATTTAAAAATTGAAAATGCATTTATTTGTCATTCATTCCTTTAAAAATAATTTATTGATTTTGGCAAACACTGTTGTAGGTGCTAGGCACAATGCCTTGATTAAAAGAGACGGTATTCTTAGCCATATAGAGTTGATATTTTAGTTGGAATGGGTAATGGCAGAGTAGGAAAATGAATGAGCATATTATAAGCTAAAATATGTATTAGAAGCTAAATATATGTATTGTAAGCTAAATAGTGAAAATCACTAAAATGAAAAAATAAGCAAGGTAAGGAAGATTGTAAGTTCCAGATGTGGGAATATTGCTATTTTATGTAGGGTTTGGAAGTCTTAACGAGGGTATATAGGGTAGCCAGGGGAGGCCTCGTTGCTCCGAATACCCTATATACTACAATCTGAAAGGAGTCAGGAAATGAGCCATGTGGCTACATGGGAGCAGAGTAGCGAGTTCAAAGGTCCCATGGAACATGAATGCTTAGTGTCCAAGAAGCCAGGATTCCAGTACGACTGGGGTGGGAGTGAGTGAGTGAGACATTCGTACAAAACGAGGTTAGAGGGATAATTTCAAAAGAGGAGGCAATACTTCTTGTTCCAAAGAACCTACAGCTTTATAATAATAAATATTTTTTCTAAATTGTTTTGTATCTTTTATGTACCAAGCATGATGCTAAATGCTTAATGTAAATAATATTATTTAATTCTCCTGATCATTCTATAAGTAAGCCTTACATAGGTCATATAATTTGACAACGTTATGAAGCAGGTAAGTTTCTGGAGTTATTTTTATAGTGAATGAATGCTCTTTTAAAATTTTCATTGCTTTTGAAAATTATTGATCATTCATTAATTTTATTTTATTTCTTTTGACATTTATATATGATGAAATAACTTAAGTTAGAACAATATTTAGCATGCTACTAACAGTGTCCTTGCTTACTGGAGTGGCTAAAGTACACTGCGAAATAACATTCTAATATCTGACTCAGTGATCTGCACCTATTTGTCATGATATGTGATAAGTATCTAGCAACGCCATTTCTGCTCTTATGCCCTGCTTGAATTTTATGTCCTGTATAAGTGTTTGCATGCTATATAAATCCAGCTTCAACTTGAATGTCTGACCTCACAGTTAAAATTAATAAATTAATGATCTGAACTCAGTGAAAAAGCAATCATCCATCCACTATAGAAGAAGACACATTAGCTAGGTGAGGAAACAAAACATAAGTTTGATTCTGAATTCCTATTTTACTCAAATATTATTGCTTTTCTCAGACTAGTTCCAGAAGAACTGTCTTTCATTCAATGCATGCCCATCAATACAAAAATGTAACATGAATGGAAAATGAGAATTGGTGTTAGTGTTTAAACAAAATTAGCATATAGAAGACATTTGCTTAACAATGGATATTATATAGTTTAAATAGATTGTTGATGAACCAGAAGGTTCTTTTGAATTTAATCTCTGTCATTGGAAGCTCTTTCAAAAGTTTAGACAGCAGCAGTGACTTGCAATTTCTGATACCAGTGACAAATGACCTAAATCAAAAATACTTGATTTGCATATACATAATGCAATTTGAGTACTAATGCTTTTGACCACTAGGGACTCTTGATATAATTATGTTAATTTTCAATATGTTTCCCAATGTTTTCTCTGTAACAATGATTACTTACAAGAAATTTAATAGTTTACATTTAAACTAAAGTATGAAAATACTTTCTTTCATAGAAGTTGTATTATATCAGAAAATATGTTCATATAAGCAAATAACAAGATAATTGACAGATTATAGCTGAATACCCAGAGTTTTGTTTATATTTAAACTGCCTTTAGATAAAGTCACTATATTGTAACATTTCTGTGAAAAATGCATTGGCTATGTCCATAAGAAATACGGCAGTTTGTTTGGCTACTTGGACAACTAATGCCATGGTTTCTTGATCAATTTAACTCTACCAATATATATAGATGGTGTAGACAAACAAAATAAATAAATTTACATTTCCTTGTCCACTGCAACCTCAGAATAAAGCCTTGACAATTATTAAGTAAATTTTATTTCATCAGTGAATAATTAATGATAATGTGAACACCTACAGAACCCGAAAAATAAATAATATAAGAACCACCTTTTGTTCAACCTACAAACATAAAATGAAATTCAAATCTAAATGTTTCCATGCGGTTACAGGGAAGTAGATATGCACACCTCAACATGTCTACATTTTTATGTTCTCTTCTTTTTGAATAAGCTAAGTACATTCCTGTCATGGAGAGGTTAAACTAACTTTCTTCAATTTACTCAAATGAGAACATCAAATATGTCTAACTGTAATGCATATAAAATACTTCAAATATTCAAAACACTGTGTGACACAGTACGGAATTACACTAAATTCCTCTTCTTAAATATAGTGATTAAAGGTAGAAAGGCATTAGAGGAATAATGAGCAGAACCAGTACATATGAGACATGAAGTAGGGATACTCTGAGGTAACAGTGTATTTATTGTAATGATGATTATAATGTTAATTTAGAAGACCAACTATATTTGTAGGTTAATTGAAATAAAAATTGTAAAATTCTTTATGAATTTGAGTGACATAGCAAATGTTCTTATTGGACTACAATAAAAGGATTACTGATTAGGAGCCCTGGGTTCTGATACTCTTCTTTAGAAAGGTCTCTGAGAGGTTAACCTGTACAGGGTCACCTGTGAGTGCCTCAGTGGTAGCCGTAAGAGTAAGTAGTCATTGCTGAAGTTAAGAAAAGGACATTTTTGTTCAATGATACAATGAATTAGAATGAGTAACAATGAGCTCATTAATCAAAACAATGCCAATGTCGAAGATATTCCAAATAGAAAAGAAAAAATATTTCTGCATAAAGGGCTGCATGTCAAAAAGACAGTGGTAAAAAGAACCAAGAAAAAAAAAAAAAAAAAGAATCAAATGACACAATGACATAATGTTGCATTTCACCTTGCATTGCATAATGTTGCAAAACACGCCTCCCAAAATTTCAGAAACACAAAGAAACATAACCCTTTTTGGCCATATTATTTTATATTGAGCTAATGATTTATGGTTAGCTACTGCTGTTTTGTAATACTGTGTGTAGCATTTGTTACTACAATAGGGATGAAAATAGTATTGGTAGGCTCTGACTCCCAAGCTGTGCCCATCTAGATTTTATACCAAGCCTAGAATATCTACAGACAGTTCCCACAGTAGTGAAGCCCACAATTTAGTTATTATCTTAAACACAGCCTCTTCTGCAAATCAAGAGTCTATTTTCTTTCTTCTCCTATTTCTGCAATATTGCCCAATCTTTCTGTTGGACTTTCTCCTTTGCTTTTCTAACAATGCTCAACTAAATTTGCCAAGATGCAGTCTCTGGGTGATTGACTGATTTGTTTTCTTGCTGAGTCTGGCTCACTGGCCTAGACTCTGTAATATACTTCCTCAACCAGAGCTAATTGATTGGTTTTCCTTGTTTTCATTTTGTCTCCTTCCATGGAGAAGTGTCTTTCCATGGAGGGTAATAGTATGTCTAAGAAAGAAAAAAATAACTGTACTAAGATTATGTTGATGGTAACCACTTTGATCACATCTCATAATTGCATAAGTCAAATGTGACTTGTAATCATCTTTTGTTATCAGTATACATTGAATATTACAATTTTAATACAGTTTGTTTTTCCTTTCTTAAAATGTGTATACATTGTTTTGGTACCCTCTGTATATATATGGAACTGTTGAGTTCAATTCACACTAATAACTTTCATATCTTTTTCTGATGGTCTAAATTTGATTAAAAATCAGTTGAATACTATTGGATATGTAGACCAGATTCATTTCTAGCATGTTCCATTTCTGTCAACAAGTAACCTTAAAACTCATCAAGCCCTACAGCACAATCTAGTTTAGATGAGCAAATTTCAAATTGTGAGCCAGTGTCAGCTATCTGTTAAATTGACAGCAGAAGTTCATGTGATTTAATTTGCTGAAGCCATATATTTTAGAAAATGAACTCAGAGAAGGTAACTTCAATTCTGAAATAATACGTAAAATATGATGAGCAAGGAGATTGTATTACTGCATTAACAAATTTGATATCGGCTATGATATGTGGGTTAATTTTAGATTTAGTTTAAAAATCGCACCTATTCACAATTATTATAACAATTAGTCACAATTATTATATGTCAGGATTGGTAGTTATCTAAAGTTCATAAAGTCTATCTGTATGTGTTTTCGCTTTAACCCAGGAAAACAAATAAGCCAATAGATAAAGAAAGATGCAAAACCACACATGCACACACACACACATATACTAAGTAATATAGGAGATTATTCATCCTACCATATTTAGAGGACCTATGTTTACTATTCACAGAAGGAAATTTTAATGACTTGTGAAATTAAACTATTTTTGTTATATGGCATAAATTAACTTTGTATTTTTAAATTGTACTTCACAGATATTTCATTTTTTGTAAATTGAAGATTTGTGGCAACCCTGCACTGAGCAAGTCTATCAGTGCCATTTTTCCAACAGCATTTGCTCACTTGTGTCACTTTTTGGTAAGTCTCACAATATTTGAATTTTTTTAATAATTATTGTTTTTGTTATGGGGATCTATGATCAGTGGTCTTTCATGTTATCATTGTAATTGTTTTAGGGTGCCACGAACTACATCCATATAAGTCAGTGAATTCATTCAATACATGTGTGTATTCTGACTGCTCCACTGACTGGCCATTCCCCCATCTCTCTTCCTCTTCTTAGGCCTCCCTATTGTCTAAGACACAACAATATTGAAATTAGGCCAATTAATAACCCTCCAGTGTCCTCTAAGTGTCCAGGTGAAAGGAGGAATCACCAGTCTCTCACTTTAAATAAAAAGTTAGAAATGATTAAGCTTAGTAAAGAAGGCATGTTGCAAGTCAAGGTAGCCTAAAAGCTGGGTCTTTTGTGCCAAACATTTAGTCAAGCTGTGGATGCCAAAACACAAACAAACAAACAAACAAAATTCTTGAAGGAAATTAAGAGTGTTACTCCAGTGAATGATTCGAAAGTGAAACAGCCTTATTGCTTGTATGGAGAATGTTTTGGTGGTCTGGATAGAAGACTAAACCCAGACACAGCATTTCCTTAAGCCAAAGCCTAATCCAGAGCAAGGACCTAACTTTCTTCAATTCTATGAAGGCTGGGAGATGTGAGGAAGCTGCAGAAGAAAAGTCTGAAGCTAGAGTTTGGTTCATGAGGTTTAAGGAAAGAAGCTGTTTCCAAAACATAAAAGTACAAGGTGAAGCAGTAGGTGCTTATGGTAGAAACTGCAGTAAGTTAACCAGAAGATCTAGCTAAGATAATTAATGAAGGTGGCTGAACTAAACAACAGTTTTCAGTGTAGAGAAAACAGCCTTATTTTGGAAGGAAATTCCGTCTAAGAATTTCATAGCTAGAGAGAAGTTAATGCCTGGCTTCCAAGCTTCAAAGGACAGTCTGTCTCTCTTGGTAGAAGCTAATGGAGCTGATGACTTTAAGTTGAAATCTATGCTCATTTACCATTTTGAAAACCTTAGCGCCCTTAAGAATTATGCTAAATCCATTCTGCCTGTGCTCTATAAAGGGAACAACAAAGCCTGGATGACAGCACATCTGCTTACAGCATGTTTACTGAATATTTTAAACACACTGTTAAGACATACTGCTCAGAAAAATGATTCCTTTCAAAATATTACTGCTCATTGAAAATGTACCTGGTCACCAAATACTCAGATGGAGATGTGCAATGAGATTAATGTTGTTTTCGTGCCTGCTCACACAGCAGCTATTCTGCAGCCCATTGATCTAGGAGAAATTTTGCAAGTCTTATTATTTAAGAAATGCATTCCATAAGGCTATAGCTGCCATAAATAGTGATGCCTTTGATGGTTCTAGACAAAGTAAATTGAACACTTTCTGGAAAAATACCCACCATTCCAGATGTCAGTAATAACATTTGTGATTTATGGGAAGGGGTCAAAATATCAACATTAACAGGAGTTTGGAAGAGGTTGTTTCTAACCATCATGGATGACTTTTAGGGGTTCAAGACTTCAGTGAAGGGAGTAACTGTAGATGAGGTGGAAATAGCAAGAGAACTAGAATTAGAAGTGGAGCCTGTGGCTGAATTGATGCAATCTCATGATGGAACTTTAACAGATGAGGAATTTCTTCTTGTGGATGAGCAAGGAAAGTGGTTTCTTGAGCTGTAATTTATCCCTGGTGAAAATGTTGTGACGATTGTTGAAATGACAACAAATACGTTAGAGTATTACATAAGCTGAGTTGATAAAGCAGCAGCTGGTTTGGAGACAATGGACTCCAATTTTGAAAGAAGTTCTACTGTGGTTAAAATCCTATCACACAGCATTGCATACTTCAGAAAAATTAATCATAAAAGAAAAAAATCAATCTATGCAGCAAACTTCATCATTGTGTTATTTTAAGAAATTGCCACGGCCACCCCAACCTTCAGCAACCATTACCGTCATAAGTCAGCAGCCATCAATGTCAAGGCAAGGCCCTCCACCAACAAAAACATTACAATTTGCTGAAATCTCAGATGACGTTTAGGACCTTTTAGCAGTAAAATATTTTTAAATTAAGGTACACACATCTTTTTAGACATAATGCTACTGCACACTTATTAGACTACAAGACAGGGTAAACATAACTTTTACATGCATGGGGAAACCAAAAGAACTCGTGTGACTCACTTTATTGCAATCTTCATTTTATTGCAGTGGTCTGGAACCTAACCGGCAATATCTCCAAGGTATGCGTGTAAATACTTCAGTAATTTTAAACTTCTGCATAACAGAAAATGTCACAAATAAGAATTTTAATGCTTCCATGTCTCTCTCTCATTTTCTACTTCTACTCTACTTTTCCAAATTTGTTTCAGGGTCTAAAAAGTGGAGTAATAAGCAAGCATATGCATTATAGGAAAAAAACCTAAGATGTTTCCTATTAGAGCCCCCTACCCAACACTCATGCATGCCCTCAGCATCCCTCTCCTTAAAATTTTGTACTTAGTCTATCATCTCAAAAACATTTTAATATCACAGATCTAAACTATGGTGACTTTTAATATTGTAATATTTTATTTACTCCCACTTTTATTGTATGCTAAGAACCACTGCTTTCCTTGATGTGTTCATTCTTAGCAGCAGCATTATAAATGTTACCAAAAGTAAAATTTAAAAAACCACATTAAGAATGTGTGTGTCCGTGTGTGAGCACACACACACAGACACACACACACACGCACACACACACACACACACACACACACACACACACACAAAGCGAAATAACCGAAAGCCAGATTCAGATGAAAGTGCTAAGCAGTTAACTGTCCGTATGCAGTATTTAAGAGACTCACTACTACTCTTCAAGAATGTAATACACAATGAGTTCATTTTCAACATTATACATCATATTTTTCTTGCAAACATATCAAGTGTGCACATGGAAATCTCAATATTTAGATACCCTTGTGAATATTTTAAAGAGAAATAAGAGGGACTTCCATGTCTAGCAGTGTGTTTACCTGGTATCCTGACCAAATCTGTAAGTGTCACCTTCACAAAATGTGAGCCTATGAAAAATGAAATTTTCTGCATCCAGACCAGAAAATGATCTCTGTGGCCAAGCTTTCACTTAGTTTTGGCCTCTGCGTAATATATATATTTTGTGCTAGATTGTGAAAAGTAGAAAACTGAAGCCAGCATTTACCCAAAGTAGGCAGTCTAATAGGAGAGAACACCTCTGTCTGCTCCATTTACAAAACTGGCAAGGCAAGGACTACACTCTCAGTATGTGAAATCAGAGTTTCATACAAAAAGGAAAAAATAAATCATCAGAAGGATTTTTGAAGATATGGTTTAAAATTTTTTCAAAACCTGTAAGAAATTCTGATCTATAAATCCCAATAAAACATATGAAATACAAATAAGAATAAATCCACACCTAGGACATCAGAATAAAATCACAGACCCAAAAACTTGCTGAGATAATATGAGTTTCAACCTAGAATTTAGTTATCTTTAATAAAAGAACAACACATTTATTTTCAGAAAAAAAAATGAAGAGGGTTTTGCCATTAAAAACCCTCTTTAAAGAACATATTAAAAGTTTTCTTTCCAGAGAAAGGAAAGTAATCAAACATAGAAAATTTTGAAGGAAAGAAAATATGAAGAACAAATAAATAATAAATGGGTGAGGAATATAAGTGAATATTGACTCAGAAACAAAATTAAATATTTACCTTGGGGTTATAAAAAGAACTGAAATACACCAAACTGCATTTTACAAGTACTGCTTTTTGCAGGCTCCTTGTATTTTTCCATAATCAGGAAGATTTCAAGATTGGCTTGAGCCAATGACTAAACAAGCTCAATAAGAAAACAACTTTTTTTTACAGCTGTAATATGGATACGGATATGGATGTGGATATGGAGATAGACTATAGTTATGCATAACAATAGGTGCTGGATATGTCAGTTAATCACATACATCACTTCCCCATTGATATCTCATCTAATAATATACATATATTTACATTTTCACCCATTTTGCACTTCCATTCTCCTTACTATTCTATGTTATCGGCAGCCATCTTAATGCAAATATTGTGTACCCTTTTGTTTTTACGGACTTTTGGAAAATGAGTGTTGTTCTTTCTGTATGCATGTATTTTTAATTAAGGTAAATTATGTTGTTGATATATAACATAATCTCTATCTCACTCCTCTGCCTTTTGCAATCATAGCTCCATTCCCAGGCCACCTCCCTTTCTGGTGCCATAACTTCTAGGGACACATGTTTATAGTCACAGTTTTAAACATCATGTTTTAAGATTATTTGTATTTTAATATTTACATTTTGAACTATTGCATTAAAACAGGAAAGAGTCTGAGTTCTATTTTAATTGGGCCAACTAAAGTCAAGTACCTAAACTTGAACTGACACTGTCGCACAGGGGATGGAGTCACACTGCTTGCTGTAGACTGAGTAAGTGTTTGGGAAGTGAGTTGCTTCCACCCAAATTATAAGTTCATGTTAATGACAGGGAATGATTGTTCTCCACAGGAAGTTTGAATGGGAAAATGGGAGGAGAGAATGGAAGCAGGATACCACACATGACTGCTTTTTTGCATAACTGTTACTCCTAGTATTCTCTGTTGACCAGTGGCAGTTCACTATCTGTTACTACATTGTGATAAGACGTGTAAAGAAAACGGGAATGTGCATTTTTAAACTTGCAGAGCAATTTGACATTGCTGGAACATGCAGGCCTGTGATGAGGGGATGTGTTTACTTGGATGAGCTCAGGTAGATTTGAACTTCTCTGGTGAGTCACAAAGGTCCATGTGCAATAGAATCATGTTAAAACATATCATATTTTAAGATTATTTGTAAACTATGACCTTTAAATGAAAAAAATCATTTAAATTTAAATATAACTAGAATAAATTGATAGTACTGACTACTGGTTAAGAAGTAAAGAAATGTTTGATATTATATCATTCATTTCATTTTGGATCAAATGAAAAATGAGTATTCTTACTTTGCTTGCGCTGCTTTAAAATTTCTTCTTCCAGTCCCAACAGATGGGTTTCTCTACTATGAGAGCTATTAAAGAAAACAGAGAAACAGTTTCAATATACATTATCCCTCGTGAATAACACTGTCATTACTCCATTCTAAAATAAACAAGGGAAAAACAAGCTCTTTTATTGTGTTAAAACCTTAATATTGATACACACTGAGTTTGTTCAATGTAGGCATATAGACATTCAACACACAGAATCCTTATTTCACTCATGAGAACAAAGTGTTATGAATGTAATAATGATTTTCTAAGTTATTCATCTATTGGCACACTTTCCATAATCTATGCATACGATTTTTAAAAATACGGTTTTCATTCTGATGTTTTCTAATTTATTTAAATATTACATAATGTTTATGAAACCTAATATTTAGAAAATTTTATATATTTTTATTGAACTTTTCTAGTTATTTTTATTTTATTTTACAAAAGCATTAGGCTAGGAAAGCAAACAAAATAAGCAAAAACAGAAACTTAGTACTTCACCACAGATAGTTGGAGAAGCACTATTCACTGGATTAAACTAAATCAATGGTTTTCAAACCATGCAGTGTCAAGTGCCCCACATACTTCACAAAATTATTTTTATCAGTTTTACTCATTGAAAAAAGAGGTCTAAGAACTGTGAAATGCAATTTGTAATACCCTGAATATAATGCTTTCTCACCATTTGATCTCACTTCCAGATTAAGAAGAAGGTTATATAGTAGGTATTTTCATAATAGTAGGTATTTTCTGTGGGATTTAAAGATTTGTCCAGAGATTAATTTCTTAATTAAAAATGGAGCAAGTTAAGTAAAGCAATTAAAAATATAAAACTAAAAGGCTCTAAAACTTTAGGAGCAACCTGTATAAAAATATAGATGGAGAAGTCTAGAATAGTTTCATTAGGTAATGAACAAAACGCTGCCATGATTTGTGTACAGCCCGCCCACATGGCCTGCAAGGTAAACCCAGAAGTGGTGAGATTATAGCCCAAGAATAAAAATTAGTGCTCATTCATCTTTATTCTTTTTTCTACATATTTGAGGTAATAACTGCTTCATACTTTACTCTTTTTGTAAGAATCAAAAATGAAAAATTTGAAACATTCTTCTTAAATTAAAAGAACATACATGTATAATACATTGTTACATTTTATGAATATACATTTTTGATACATAGCAACTGGCCTTCAGATGCATTATAATTGTTTTTAATTATTTCTTCACTGATAAAATTATCCATGTCCACTTTTATAAGATTTAATTATTCTTAATTATCCTTATATTTCAGTAAACATACTAAAGACATCTGATTTCATAATGACATAAACGGCATTTATATTTAGAATAGTAAAAAAATAATACATTAATGTTTTAAAACTGTATCTCAAAAATCAGATCTCAGAGGTACGGACTCATTGAAAGTCTTTTGTTGCTTTTCTTTGCCAAACAAAATTTCTTTAACTAAAGCTTGCTAACAGGCTTCCAGCTCATTTTATTTTTCTGTACATTATTCTGTTTATTATTATTTTTATTTTTTTCTCATTTTTCCAAAATAAATTTCATCATTATACACCAATTTTCCAAAAAAAAACAAAAAAAAAAAATCAGAGTGTGTGCCATATGCATATCTTCATCAATTATTACCAAATGGTTCAAACATATTTGAAGTGCTGTAGTTTAAAAAATAAATAAATAAAATAAGAAATTCCAAGGAATATACAAGTAATGTCACCTATCTAGATTAAAATTTGGCTTACTCGAAATGTCTGCTTTTTTGTTAGTATAGCATATGCTAGAAAAATCTATATTTATGCTCTTTACTATTGTATATAATTGAACTTGAAATAAGATTTATGAATGCATTTAGAGTTATGAAACTATTTCATAGTTTTGTGGAGGATATTTTATATCTTATGACTTTTATGTACAAAAGATCAATTACATAGTGCCAGCAGACAGGACTAAAGAGTGACTATATATTTACTCTAAAATGAGGGACAGAGGGAAGGAGGGAGAGACGGAGGGAGAGGGAGAGGGAGACGGAGAGAGAGAGAGAAAGAGAGAGAGAGATTGTTCTAAGGCAGTTTTTCACTTTGCTCTAAATAAGAAGCTATTTAACCTTGGACAAGTCCCTCAACCTGTGTGGACCTCAGTTTATATATCTGAAAATTGACAAGGTTAAACTAGAGCAAGGTCCCTTTAGGATCTAAATTCTATAATTCTATGAAATAGGTATTGAAGATTAATAGAGTAAGAAAGGTCTCAGTGAAATTCCCACTCTCTGAAGTTACTCTAGTGAAGGTAAATGTCTTACACAGGTTCTAGGAAGCATATTCAATCAAAGTATATTTTGGCATTTATAGAGGACACTTCAACTCTGAGTTGTTCTCATATCAAACAAGGCTGAGGTAAAAATTCAGACTAAGGTTCTTCAGCTTCAGCTGTGAGAAAGTGAGTAGAGAAAGTAACTCCACTTGAATAAGGAAAACAATAATATAGGGAGATCTGCAAATTATTTCAGAAATTGAAACATTGTTCTGTGAGTTAGATTATTACTTCATTGTTAAAGAGAGGAACAATATCTCCATTTTTTTTTTTTTAACACTGAAAAATCCCTCTCCATGAAAATGTATCCTCCTAATTCCTAGCTAATGTGGCTTACTATGATATTTTATATTTCTCATAATCTTTTGTGCAATGTGAGTTGGAGATTGAAGAAATGGCAGTGAAGATATAGCAACTGTTGGAATTAGATTTCATTTGTGTGTTTGATTTGTTTTTGTGTACCTTTGTGTTAATAGAGCAGCATAAGAATAAAATAATTAAACACCCATCAGATTAAGAAGAACAATATAAAGCTGACTTTTGCTGTATTGTCTAGGCCAGCGTGGGGACCAAAAAAGGTTTTAAAAATTACTTTTAAAACAGTTACCTATGGCCTTTTAAAAATGGTGTCACAATTCTCTGTAATGTTGTTTGGGTTCCTTTTTTTTTTAGCATGTTTTTCTTTATTAGCACATTTGACCTTATTATGAGATGTGATGAGATAATAAAAATATTTATTTTATTTTATTTTATTTTGTTCTCCTCAACCTAGCCAAGTTTTGTGGTTTTTTGTTTTGTTTTGTTTTGTTTTGCAAAAACTGAAATTCATCAATGATAATTTTGAACATACTAACTGCCAAATCATATATTTTTCTTAAAGGAATTTAAAATATACATAGCAAGTGATTTTTGTATACAACCTAATGCTACCTAGAAGAGATGCAATATCTTTCACTGAAGGTCATTTATTCATTCATTTATTTATTTAATAAACAAATATCTCTCAAGTATTTAAAAGTATAAAGACCAGTTCTTCACATTTACCTTTATTCTTGCTATAAACCTAAGGTGTTTATTATATAGTACCAATGGTACTAGAAAATAAACCTTAAAAGAAAACAGTAAGTTCAGAGCAGTGCTTCTTATAATTCATTTGGAAGTGGTTTTAATATAAAGTAGAATGAGAAATGAAAAAGATGAGAGATATTGGTAAATTTAGGTAATATGACAAAAGCACCTGAACTGCACAGTGGGAACAGAGATAGAAGAGCATGGAATAGGGCCACGTGACTAATTAGTCAGGAGAAAAAGCTCTGAATCTTCACATTTTAGAGAGTGGAAAATGATGGACACAAGTGTAGGAAAATATTTAGGAAAACGACAAGTTTAGTTTGTCACATATTGACTTGAAGACATTAGTGGACCCTCCAAAAAGAAACAATCAGGAAGGACATGGAAATGTGCTAAGATGTGATGCCATTAATGTGTGAGCTCCCAAAGGACATAGCCTTTTTGTATTGTAAACAGCAATCACGGAGCAGAGACTCAAAGTGATATCTGCCTAATGTGTCAGTGACAGAATAGATTCTAGACAGGCCACAACTGACAATTAAACAACAACTGCTTCCTGTACATACATATTGCATATATTTCCAACTTAACATCTGTACTCTTATTGCAGTCATACATTTAAATAACTGTCTGTTTCTACTAAGCTATACACAATTTGAAGGTAGAGGACATTTCTGAGTCATTATTTTTCTTGCACATAACTTAATCCTTGACCCATAGAACATGCTTGATAAACAAATCTTGGTGAATAAATAAATGAATGAATGGCTGTCACATCAGAAACAATCATGAGGTCTTACAGTAAATTTGACCTGGGGGATTGCACCACCTTTTAAATTAGTGTTGTTGTATAAAGTGACAATATAAAATGCCCAAACCCTCTAGTATATGCGTAAATTGATAAAACTGATTAGTCCTAACTTTTGTTTTCACTCTGTTGTATCAGAAACAAGATTGTTAAAATTAAGAACGACCACTGATTTTTATGGCCATTGTTAATTAAAGGAATCTAATTCTTTTTATCTCTCATTAGCTTCAAAGTTATATCAAGTAAGATTACTCAGTTGTAATTTCCTTATTATAACTATTTTCTATCCTGTATTATTTGATGTCCGTGCATGTAACTGTACAATAGACAGTAATAACACTTAAATCATTAAGTTTGCTACCCGATACCAACTGTATTTTCACTTCACCTGACTGAAAATGAAACTCAAACACATTTAAAATATTAGTTTTCTTTCTCTATCTACTAAACCATCTTAGATGTCACTGAGAAAAACATTAGTTCTGTCTTTTTCTTTTGGCTTATCAGAAGCTCCTTGAGTTCTTCACAGATGAACAATAGCATCAATAGAAAAAAGCTTCCCGTAACATATTAGCAGATATCTTCTCCAGATGGCAATGACTCTATTAACAGCAGGAAAGCAAACTTAAGCACCCAGCTTGCATCCACTCCAGTACAAAGACACTCCAAGAGAATATCTAAGTTGGGTCATCAATTAAATTCACTCTGAGGGGCCATTAAGGTATAATATATTGTCAGTTCAGCTAAATTACCGTCCTAAACAAAATCGGATTCATTTGTCTTCTGTCTGTAGCTCCCCCTGTTGGCAATATCATGCTGTTTACCCACAGCAGATGGAATAATACCCAAGAACAGTGGCAAATAACTCATCATCTGCAAGGTCAAGCCTTCTTCATATTTCTATCCAGGTGCTTGTGGGTTCCAAGTTCCTATACCATCTCTCACAATTGCAATCCATCAGTAATAAATAAACGCAGCGAAAGTATTGCCTCATTTACAAGTGAGGTGAATTCTCTACCAGCATCTTATTTTTCAGATCAGCCCCTCATATATATCTTCATGAAACATGTGTGCAGTTCATCTTTCAGATAGTTAATGGCTAGCTGTGGCTTAAAATATTACATTGTGAGCATTTCATCCAGGAGCCAGTGCAGTTGATTAATTCTCCAAAAAACTTTGTGGCAAGTTAAGAGGGATGAATGTAAATGAATGAAACTCCCGGGATTTTTCAGGCAAATTCAAAAACTAAAACCAGAGTTCACTAACATATGATGATGCTTGAATTGTTGGAGCTTTATGGAAGACAAGATATTAATGTTTATTCTTCACCTCCTTGGTAATCTGCTAGGTAACCTAACTGTTTAAAGAAAATGCATTGACAAACATCAGAGCTCTGAGTCGGAGAATTACACACAGTTCACCATGCAAGGATAATTAAAAAGGAATTTCATTCTTAACTCACATCTGTCAGAGAACATTAAAAACATCTAATTCATAACCATAGCAATACTTCTGAATAGACGCATTTCCTTTTTTCTCAATTTTCTCGTAAATCACTCCGTAAAGAGCTTCTTGTTTGCTAACTGCTCTCAGCAAATCTCTTTATTCCCAAACATAGGATTCAAAATTTTGTGAATTTTATCTTTACAAAAACGGTATTTTCCTATCCCTCTTATCCAGTTTAGAGAACTGACTCTGGGTAGTGAACACACAATGTGATGTATAGATGATGTATTACAGAATTGTACATGTGAAACCTATATATTTTTACTAACCATTGTTACCCCAATACATTTTAATTTAAATTAATTAATTAAAAATCTTCATTTCATGTGACTTTTAAGTACCATAGCTGTGTCTACTACTTCTCCAGCTCTATCAGCTCCCAAACCCCTGCCTTGCCGCTATCTTCCCACAGACCTGTGCACGTTCTGACATTATCATTATTGAGTGTTCCACGCAGAAATGACACAGTATCTGTATATTTCTTTTCTCCTCCTTCTAAGACATACATCCACCTTCTTCCCACAATTATCCCTACTCATACTTCAAATAGGACTCTTCTATTTTATTATTAATTTATTCATTTAGTCAACATTTTTTGGGTACCTGTCTTATATCAGAACCTAATTTAGATTCTGATGATATAGTAGCTAATTTTTTTTAAAGAAATACAGTTCTTTCTTCCCAGAATTTATATTCTTGTAAACCTAGATAATCTTTGGATAGTACTTCTCCAGAAAGTGAAATATGACCACATATTCTTGCCCCACCGTCACTACAATCACCGCTAAATTCAGACTATGATTCTCCTTAGGTGAGTTCATAGTATCTTATACTTCTTTTTATCATACCATATATCATGCTATAAATACTTTATCTGATTCCTTGTGCAAAGGAATGCAATGTTGGAGCTGAGACTTGATAGATGAATTTTCTAATTGAGCCTGTATGATGTAGGGCTCTATTAGAAAATATATAGCAGCTACATAATGCTCAACTTGGGACAAGGATTCCCGTACAGTACATACTTATAAATCATTTTATGACTCGGCTTCTTGATTTGATGTCGTTATCTGTGTCAACAGCTTTGTGAGTCATAAGTTGCTTTTGCATAGAGATGACTTTTGTGTTACCAAATAAGAGGTTTGATGCTCACTTTTGAAGCATTAGCACAGCTCCTCACTAAAGAGTACACATAATTCACCACTTTTGCAAGGTTTTCGAGAGCTTTTAGGAAAGATCTGTTAATATGCTATTACAATTCCTTGCCTTTGCCTAGGAGATCATTAAAAAGTATAAAAAGAAAACAAACATATCTGCAGACCTTTTAATTGCTGAAAAGATGGATATTTCAGCAACTGAAAAAAATCTATATACTTAAAAAATTATATACACATATGATGGATATCACCCAATTACGAATGTTTAGGCATTTACTAACCCAGATTCTTTCCACTTCATAAAATAGAGTAAGTAATGTACATTTTCATACTCCATTAATCCAGGTGACTCAGGTACCATTTAGTAAATTAATGCTTAAGTGCAGTAAATATAGTATACCTACATCAAAGTGAATTTGATGAAATAAACATTCATTTGCTTACACTTATTACCTATCATATTTTTGCCGATGTCTATACTATTGAAATCTGTTTTTGTTTTGTTTTGTTTTAATTTGAAAGGACAAGTGTCTCTCATCCTTTGACTCACCATAAATAAATTCCTGGGAATAGGGAAACAATGATCATTTATCACAAAGCTTTACTTTATAATGGCAGACAAGGAGGATTTATTGGGTTAAAAGAGAGAATTCCACCTCAAATGGGCTTAAAGCAAAAATCGAGGTTATGGGAGAGGATTTATTAAGTCACTTAACTATAAAAAATACTGATGTAGATTAGGCATGAATGAATTAAGAATTCCAGCCATTTCATTTATGTGTCCAATCTTGTTTTCGTTCTGTTTCTGATGTGATGACTTCAATCTTAGACAGGTTTTTTATGCCTGAGACCTATGCATAGTTGTAAAGATAATTGCCACCTCCTTGGGTACATCCTATTGCTTAGCAGAGTAAATGATAGGGATCATGTGTTCCCTGATAGTGTTAGCAAATATAGCTTCATATTTAACAGAACCAACACTATGGTAAGTGGGTGGGGTGTTGTGTTTTCATTGATCAATCTACAGTCACATGTCCTCTCCTGGAGGAAGGTATGAGAGTTATCCCACCCAAACTACATAGACTAAAAGTAAAGGAATTGCAAGTTGTCAACTAGAAAATTGGATGCAGAATGGAAACAATCAGAAGTGTAGCACAGAGTCCAAAATGCTATTAACATTCTAAACTCATACATACATGAAAAAAAAAGTCTATGTAATGTTTGTTAAAAATTCACTTTTGACTTTTTTTTTTTTTTTTTTTTTTTAAATCAAGTTGGGTGCCCACATTGACTGAATTTTGTTTGGTGAATGTAACTTTTGTATGTTGAATTCTTCCTTTCCTTGTCCCATTTGAATCACAAGTGTCAAATACTCCAGTAAGGAATTGTAGATTAATAGTTAAATAAGGAATAAATAAATTTTTACTCAAGACAGATTTCCAAAGCTAGGAAAGTTAAAGAGGACTAAAGAGTTAATTAAAATACCCCTGGTAAATGGCTTGAGATACAGATAAAGGTGCTGCCAGTTTTATCCCTCCTCCTTATGAGGATCTGTTTATATATAGTTTATTGAGAATTTTTTTCATTCTACTGGCATACCTTTTAAAGAATAGCCACAGGAAATTAAAAAAAGATCAATTTTAAGTGGGAGATTATACTCCTTCAATACTGATATTAAGATTCCAAGGAGTAAAATATATCTGCCATATATTCCAAGAAAAAAAGGGTACAAGTTCAAAAAATATATATCCAAAATATCTAATAAGTCAATTTCAACTTAATTGTGAAACATGAAGAGCGGTTCTCTCTAGTTTACTGAAAACCTTAACCATGAGAAAAATGCACAAGCTTCTCCTATAAGTTTTGGGAAGCTTTGGTACCTGCATCACATCCCTATGGCTTCCATCTGATTTCGGCTACTCAGCTATAATGGACAGCTCAGTGCCCACTGACTTGTACAGCACAGTGAATCTGTTTTTCTGTTGTAGAGATAGTACCTTCTAGTGAGACATCAAGTGATTATGGGATTGGTGCTATCAAAAATGAGCTGATAAGTATTTTCTGATCCATCAAATCATAATTATCCAGCAATCACTCCAGCAATCCATTGTCCCATTGAAATGATGCATTTAGAATGGAAGCCCAATTTGGAAGACACGACATATAAGCTATCTCAATGACTAGCCCAGGTCCGTTTGTAACTTGCCTTTGTTACAGTTACATCTATCCCTCAGCTCAGTTATTTGGCCTCATGAGTACAATAAGCTAGCCAAGAAAACTAGGTTGGCATAAACTACAGTTTCTATCCCTATAGCTGGCCTTGAGGCATTAATTCATAGTTATTATTTTCCTTTCTAGCATCCATTCTAGATTTAGATGCCTGATGATGAGGGAAATCTGGATTGGATGGGTAAAGGAAAAAAAAACCAAAAAAACAGATGGATATCAATTACATTTTCAGGAGCAATTGCATAAACGAGGACTAATGTATTCCCGTTGCACTTTGGTATTGTCTATATTTAGAAATTGCAGCTAGCCAAACACAGGAAAAATTATTGACAGAGTGAATTTAATATGAGTCATGAGACCATCTGCACAAATCTAGAGATGAACTCTAGCAGATGCTTTGGTATGCCATTCCATTTTTTCCCATCACCACTGATTTCATCCCAGATGTGGAGGAGAGCTCGGTGTGTACTGACAAGTGATGCCTCAAGCACTCACAGAACAGATTTCAGGTTTCCTGCCTCAGAGCTCTGCTTTGAAGCCCAAGATGCTCTTCATGTGAACAGGCCCAAATCAGAAACTTGGGAAAGTGAACTCCAGGGGCAATCTTCCAAATATAGGGGAGGGGAGCACGGGCACATATGCCTTTCCTCCTATGGAAAAAAGGATCTGGAAGCACCTTTGTACAAATCTCAGAAGCCCTGTGACGTGACCATTACAGTTATATCTTAATTTTCGAACGTAATCTGGTAATCTGTTCCGGAAGACCGTTTGAGTTCTGAAACGTTCGTAAACATCTGACAGATAGGCCTCAGGATCTTGCACTCAGAGGAAGCTGCATGATGTGTTCGACTTCCAAGGTTTGTTAAAAAACCAAAGCATTTACTTCTGCGTTTACAGCGTCCGTAAACCGAAATGTTTGTCAACGGAGACGTTCGAAAACCGAGGTACTACTGTATAACACAGCATTTGTTACCATTTTCTCCATCCAACTGTCTCACCCGACCTGTTCCATTCCATACTATTTCATTTTGTTGCACCTCACAAAGCAAGTGTATGCACTCAAGACTTTGTCTCCAGCTGTACTTGGGGGTGAATTCTAAGAATAACAAGTTACAATAATAGCTAGCAGGCATTAGCCCCTAATTCCTCATTTCAAGCAGTATTTCACTCTTACTTGGAAGACTCTGAAAGGAGAGTAAGAATAACTGCCTTAAATACATGACTTTCTTTATCTTTTGTATATTATAAACAGCCCAAAACTCATTGAAGAGATAATGATGGATGTTTCTGATGGAGTGGAGATGTCACAAATGACTGTGTAAAGCTAATGGGAGTAGAGATTCAGAATCCTGATATCTCAGTGGTTTTGTAAAGGAAGACATGAGTGCTGCTACACCGCAATGCACAAAGGGTGTGCCATGACCAGAGAAATGTGTCAGCCTGGCATAGTGAGGCACAGACATCCACCCTCAGCAATTTGTCCTTGTCACTAAATAAGCAGAGAATTGCTTGACATCAAAGGAGCAGAGTCTGAACAAACGGACTTTCAGTAGTGACCATATTTGATGGACCAAATGGCTTCTACTAATTAAGCACCACTTAATCATTCCATATTATAGAAAAGAAAAGTGGTAGTAGCTTCAATAATCAATAATGTGGATTTTTTTTCATATTGTTATGTGTGGGTCTTTCAATCAGGATTTTATTAATCAAAAGAAATTAAATCTGAGTTTATGGATTGTGAATCTCTGTGTCTAATGCTATATAATTGGATTAATCTATTTAGAATTCCAATAGTTTTAATAGACTGTTGCTATTGATGTGTGTCATGCACTTCTCTAGATCAGCATAATCAGTGTAGGATCATCAAAGGAAAATACCTTCCATTTCATATGAGAATGAAAACAACAAAAAATGGTTTAAAAATTTAAATATGAGAATCTTGTGATTTAGAATCTGTATGTCTGGAAGATTTATATTGGATTGTATCAGTTCTAAGATTCACAATTTTTCATATTTAAATACATGTTTTCCACAGTGGCAGCACCAATCTGCAATCCCACAAACAATGCATAAGGGTTCACTTTTCTCCACATCCTTGCCAACACCTGTTGTTTGTTGATTTATTAATAATGGCCATTCTGACAGGTGTGAGGTGATATCTTATTGCAGTTTTTATTTACATTTCTCTGATGATTAGTGACTTGAACATCTTTTCATATGTCTATTGGCTATCTGTATGTCCTCTTTGGAGAAATATCTGTTCAGGACCTCTTACCATTTTTCAAATTGGAGTGTTTGTTTTTTTGGTGTTGAGTTGTATTGAGGTTTTGTGTTTTTGTTTTTTTTTTCCCTATTTATTTATTTATTTATTTATTTATCTATTTTATTTTGAGTGTTAACCCCTTCTCAGATGTATCATTGGTGAGTATTTTCATTTTGTTGATGGATTGCAAATTGATGCAGCCACTATAAAAAATAGTATGGAATATCCTCAAAAATTAAAAATAGAGCTACCTTATGACCCAGCAATTCCACCCCTGGATATTTATCCAAAGAAATTCAAAACACCAATTCAAAAAAGATATATAAACCCCTATGTTCACTGCAGTGCTATTTACAATAGCCTAGATATGGAAACAACTGAAATGCCCATCAATAGATGATTGGATAAAGAAATTGTGATACATATATACAATGGAATATTACTCTGCCATAAAAAGAATGAAATCTTACCATTTGTGAAAACATGGATGGACCTAGAGGGTATTATGCTAAGTAAAATACATCAGACTGAGAAAGACAGATACTGTGTGATGTCACTTATATGTGGAATCTAAAGAACAAAATAAACAAACAGAAACAGACTCACAGATGCAGAGAACAAACGGATGGTTACCAGATGAGAGGGAAATTGGGGGGCTAGGTGAGAAAGATTAAGAAGTACAAATTGGAAGTTACAAAAAAGTCATGGGGATGTCAAGTATAGCATAGGGAATAGAGTCAATAATATGGTAATAACTATGTAAGGTGCCAGGTGTGTATTAGACTTATGGGGTGATCATTTTGTAAATTATATAAATGTCTAACCATTATGTGTACACCTGAAACTAATATAAAATAATATAAACTAATATAATAGTTATAACATAAACTATTATAAAATAATATTGCATGTCAACTATAATTTAAAAAAATAGGCACATGATATAAGCACAGAGAGCATAGTCAATAATATTGCAATAACCATGTACAGTGTCAGATGGGTAATAGACTTATTGGGGTGATCACTTTGTGAGGTATATACATTTCTAATCACTATGTTTTTTTGTATAACTGAAACTAATAAAAACTAAGTTAATAAAATAAATTTAAAAAAACATACGGATCATTTTGGATTTGGGATCTAACATAACATTGATTTTTGTATAGTCAACATTTATTAATATTTAATTAAAATTGTCTTCGTTTACTCAAAAAAATCTGTAAAATGTTTAACAATTGATGGCTTACAATACTTTAATTGACAGCCATTTATTTCCTCTTTCTTGGAGACACATAAAATACTAGTGTGCTTTACAACTCAGGTGCCTTAGAAATTAGACATTAGAAGTTTCTTTAGCTTGTACTATATTCCAGAATTTGATCTCAATTATTAAAAGGCACATTTCTGAGGACTAACTGCTTCAATAAAATGTGTCTAGGATACATCAGTATACACCAAATCCTTGGCTGTAACATTGTGTGAGTTGCCACAAGACAGCATTATCATTTCTCACAGAAAATATTTCATTGATTTCAGGAATCAGAGGACTACACAAGTTTTCTAAGTTAGCACAACTGCATCGGGTATAATTCACAGACAAATCTGTTAGAAGGGGGGATGGTATTTTCATGCTTTTTGTTGGTAAAGAAGAAATGGACAATGATCAAGAGGACCTTGGAATGATGAGATGTAGAATTATTCAAAAGACAGTTTCCTTTTGGAGAAAATGTTTTAAAGTGGTAAATCAAGTTCCCTTGTATTACTCATATTTACTTGTCATGGTGACGTGCTTGCATATTTGGAATAAAATAAGTATATTTGGAAATACATTATGACACTGCAACATTTTTAATTACATCGTATCATTTTAAAAGATAGGGAGACTTTTTAAGATAACTGCTAGAAAATAACTAGGTTAGAGCAAGTGGGCGTGCAATTTATATCCTTCCTTACTCAATTCAGGCATATTTGACCACAAATATATACATAATGATTTTATGTGTTTCATAATTCTATCATTAGGTTTCTATACCCCTTCCGATTTATGATGAGAAGAATTAAGTTCTAGAATTGATGGTACTAGACCATGGAAGTTTTTCCTAGAAACCAAATACTCTTTTCTGTGCTAATATAGCAGACTCAAGGTATACTAAGCTCCCCTACAAGGCAGTGGGAAAATGTTCATGGTGATGATGTAGGAAAAATAAGGAAGTACTAACATAATAAGGACAAGGAAAATACATGGTTAGATATAAATACTGTGATAAGCTCGGGTGAAGCTTAAATGAGTAGTTAGGGCAAATAATGAAGATAAAAAGTAGAATCAGATGAAAATAGACAAAAAATAGTGAAATTGGCAAGGACAGATATATAAAGGAAAATAATAAATACAAACAATAATCTAAGTTTCAATTATAGTAATTTAAGGGGTGGGTGGGGGGAATCAGCATGCTACGTTAGGAAAAATCCAAAATGTTAGAAGAAAAGGGCAAGATAAAATGTAGATAAATGGAGAAAAATACAAGGACATTATATAAATTAAGAAGCTGGAAACTGATAAATGAAGAACACAAAACAGAAGAAGAACACAACAAGAAAATATACAGACCTATCACTGTTAGGAAAGGAAGAAAGTAAAGATAAGGGCTCAAGAAAGAACGAGATGAAAGAAATCAATCCCACAAGAAATGTGACTCCTGTCAGTTATAGGTGGGAGAGATGTTTCATTTCCGACAGCAGGAAATGAAAGCTTGATAGGTCAAAGCTGAATGACCCTACCAAGAGTTTAAATGAAAAAGTGACCATTTTGATAATAAAAAGGAAAGTGAAATAAATTTTTTGATTTATGCTTAAGCCCAAGGTAATTTTAGTGCTTCTATCTATGTAGCAATGAATTTTCAGCAAAAAATTACCAATATGTTAAAAATAAAATTTCAGACAGCATATGAAGAAATGCATAAGATTCCAGGCTGAACTACACAGTACGGTTTTGAGATCCTAAGAAATTTGTTGTGAGATGTATATATTACTTTTCTTGATCTCTCTCAGTCTATCCTCTGATCATCTGACACACATTATCTACTTTACCTCCTTAGGCTATTGAGGGTGCATTGAGACTGAGACTGACTTAACAAAGAGAGAAGAGAAAAGCCCGAAGAACATTCATTCATTCACTCACTCACTCACTCACCCTACACATTCCTAGCTTATTCTTGTCACAATGGCAGACTCTGGTAGTTTAGAAATGAATTAGACACAGTTCTTGTCCTTTAAAACTGTGAAGTTGGAAAAACAGTGGGAGAGAGAGATAAGAAGTCAAGATCATTAGAGAATGATAAATAATGTCATTGATATATGCACAGAGCAGTATGTTGAGAGAAAAGGGTTGGGCTGGATGAAGTCCCAAGACAAGAATAGGAGGAGGCCAATCAGCGCAAGACTTGGGTAGGGCAGATCTAACTCTATGTACATTTCAATGAAGATTAGGGTGACAATTATTAATGGGCCTTTAAGAATTCTTGTGCTTTTGTTCCTTTCTCTTATGTTTACCATGGTTGTCAGATAATTACCTAAAAAAAATCAAAAAACAAAACCAAAACAACAACAACAAAAAAACCTTACTTGTAAAACTGATGGTGCTTTAAACGTAAAGAGGAGAAAAGAGAACAAATTAGGATGAAAATGTTTAAGGTGGAAAAATGCCACCTTTTTTTCTTTTTTTTCATCATCACTTATGTGTATACATAAAACAGAAATATGTTCTGCACTGCTCAGATACACAACACACACACACACACACACACACACACACATTTTCTGAATTTTTTGTGATGGTCCTCTTGTACTCTGAGATCAGAAATATGCCCAAATTATCCCTAGGATCAAAGGTTATTGTGAAGATACACATAAAAATTAGAAGCATCCAAACAGTTTCTCGTGCCCAAACATCATACCTCCTGCTAACTGCAAGGTTTTGTAAGGTACCAGAGCAATTCCAGCTGACGGGCTAAAGGGCCCCTACTCTGCCATGACTTTCCTTCTTTCTGTTACCTTCCTTCCTCTCCTTACTGACATCTCCTGTCTTCTCATCTGTGACTTTTCCTGACTCACTGCATCTACTCTTCATACTCTGTCTGGCTTTGTGCATCTATGACTGGTACACCCTTCTGAGACGCTGCAGTAGTGACCACGCGGGCCTTAACATCCTCCTCAGCTTGACTGAAACTTAGTCTTCTTCCTGGCCATAGACCCCTAACCTACCCAATGTTTGAGCATTTTCTTCAGAAAACCTGTAATTGAACATTCTTTCTCCGTTCCTTCTCCTAGCCTCTTGCCAGTTTTATAACCCAAGAGTGTCTTTCTCTAAGACCAGAGAGCCACCTCTCTGTCTCTGTCTCTCTCTCTCTGTCTCTCTCTCTCTCTCTCTCTCTCTCTCTCTCTCTCTCTCTCTCTCTCTCTATATATATATATATATATATATATATATATATATATATATATTCACACACACACACAATATGTGTGCGTGCACAAAAAAGGTGGAACAGTTAAGTTCACGAACCTTTTCTGTGTGTGTGTGTGTGTGTGTGTGTGTATGTATGTGTGTACTTAATCATCAAGAAAGAGCCCTATCTCCCTGTCTCTGTGGGACGGTAAGAGCCTAACTTCAGTAAACATTCATTAGCAAACACAGATCGCCACATCACATCAACCGATGTACTCTTAATGTGCCCCAGTAATTTTCCATTAGCTCATCCCAGCATTTAAAAATTCTCCTGCTTCTTGTTTCACTGCAGTTCAGTTCAATCTCCTTCCATTACTGCAGTAGTCCCGAATACAGTTTTCCTTGTCTGTTTAATCTGCCCAGTGTCATTTATCTTTGACAGTAGGCAGATGTCTGAAGCTTGAGCTCAGAAACTTGTGAATATGTTTCATCTCAAAAAGGACTTGTGGTTATAATTAAGGATACTGTCCTTAAAATAGGGAGATTATCCTGGATTTTCCAGTTGAGCCCAATCTAATCACAAATTAAAAATCTTTCTCTAGCTAGAGTCAGAGAGATGTGACAAAAAAGAAACTTCAGAGAGATTTTAAGCATGGAAATGATTTGATGTCCCTTTGCTGTCTCTGAGATGTAGGGACCCATGTGCAAGAACCAGAGAGAGGCTCTAGAAGTTAAAGGTGAACCCCAAGTGACAGCTAACAAGGAAATGAGGACTTCAATTCTACAACTGCAAAAGAATTAGATTCTGCCAACAGTCTGAATAAGACTGAAGCAGATTCTTCCCCGAGCCACTAGATAAGAGCTTCCACCAGCTGACACCTTGATTTTGACCTTGTGAGTCTTCAAACACAGGAACCAGCCAAATTCATCCAGACTTCTGAGCTATAGAACTGTGAGATAACAAATTTATATTGTTCTAATCTGATAAATTAGTAGCAATGTTTTACAACAGCAATAGAAAGCTAATATAGCCTCATAATCACACTCCCCAAAGGAGGGGAGTGAATTGGTGTGGTTGTATAAATTTCATATATGGGGTCTTTAATTAACAAAATGCTCCAAAGAGTCCATGCAATATGTCATCGTCTGGCCTATATCTAGCTGCCTTTCCGCAGGTACTAATCCTTGCTCCATGAAGTTGTAGCCGTGGAAGCAAAGCCACAGGCCAAAAAGCAATGTAACAGATGAATGAAAAATAACCTCTGCCATTTTGTTCAGTAAAAGGTCATTATTTTTAATATCCCTTAGGATTTCACATTCTGCTTAGTAGAAAATTCTGAGTAAGCTTATTTTCATTCCTTAGGGTAGTTTGAAATATGTCCACAGACCTTTTGAAACTCCCTTCTAAAGGAAGCACCCTCATTCCCTTGAATGTGAGTTGGACTTGGTGACTCACTTCCAACAAATACGTTCATTAAAAAAAAAAAAAAAAAAGGAAGAAGAAAGCAGAAATGATAGTGTACAATTTTGCAGATTAGATCATCCAAGGCATCACGGCTTCCTGTTTGTTATTGTTCTTGGACTGCATGCTCTGGAGGAAGCCAGAGGCTACTTGTGAGGTTACTCACATATAGCAAGAGTCCTGTGTAACAGGGAAGTCAGACCTCCTGCCAAGACCCTTGTGCATAAACCATCTTGGAAGGGGAGCATCAGCACTTGTGAGCTTATAAATAGCAACAGCCCCATCTGACTGACTGATTGCCACCTCGTGAGAGTCCTTGTAACAGTGGAAGAGACAGATAAGGAGTCAACTCACTCAAGCTACCTATGAAATCCTGACCAAAAGAAACTAAGGGATATCAAAATATGTTTTAAGGGCTGTCTTTGGGGTGACAAGAGATAAGTACTATACCTTACATAATGATAATTTCTATTGCTCTACCTCACATTTTATTCTGAATAAAATGGTGTCAAGTCATTATTAATGATATTTCACAATTTTATTTCTCATGTCCATATTAGTATAACATATAAGATCAAATTACCTCAGTTTCTGCACCAGTGTTTGTGACTTCTCATGTACACTGCCATATTATATGAAAATAAAAATAATTGAAAAATTTGTTGATTCAAAGCAGATTTTAGTATTTGTAATATGATTCCTTTTTCCTAAGTTGTCCACTTTTTTCCCCAAACTATGATATATTGTTATTAATTCCTATACTCAAATATCCACTTTCATTGATACAAGTTATTTATATAAAGAAAACTTGTAGACTTAAAGAACAGAATCACTTTTTTAAATTAATATAGCTTAAAGTGAATAACTTTTAATCAAATTGTCTTGTCCTAACAGTGCCTAACATCTAAGTTTTGTTATCTGAATTCTTTAAAGGAGTTCAAAAAGGACCTTTATGGGTGTGTCGGCAAAAGCAAGTGATAAACAGATAAGACTGAAAATCCATCTGCTACATATAAGGTAGAGACTGGGTTAAAATGCGTACATAATAAATGAACGAGGGTATATGACCTCACTATTTATAAATCTTCCTCAGACTTTGAATATCATAGATCAATCATGGGAACTATTATACTCCTATTCCTATGGCAAAGATGGGGCCCCATACCAAGTTCCCTCCTTGAGAGAAACTGTAAGGGGCCGCATTCCATCACATATTCTTTGGCCCCAACTGACTGGACCACAGAAGATCAGTTGACCCAGGAGCCACAATCCAGAACCTGGCTACCAACATATGATGTGATCTGTCATAAAAAGAATTATGTCCTCAAAGAAAGACAATGTTGGACACGGGGCATCCTCTCCTTTGGCAATTCTAACTAGAATATATGTAAGAATCAAGCAATGTCTAGTCAGAGCAGACAATTAAACTGGGTATACAGGTAAGGTGTGGAACAAGAGAGACAACGATTGACGGTAAGTGGGTCTCAGTTGTGAGTACGCAGAAACTGCAAATCAGCAAATGCCCTAAGTCAAGAATCTGTAGAGTATCAGTGACAGATACAGTAAGAGAAAAAGGAGAACTGCCAACAGCGATAGAGGTTTATAAATTACTAATGCCAATGAGTGATACAATGTAAAGTGATATCAAACACTTCCATTCCCAAAGGTATATCACTGTCTCTACAAGCCAAGTTGATTCCTATTACTGTTCTTCACACGAGAGTCCATGTTCATTATGACCACACATATTTTAAAAATATACCTGCACTGTTTGGGTTAGAATGGATGAGTCTCCTGTAGTAACCGCCAATATAAGGCAACTATTAACACCATGATGCTTGTTGACTACTGTCACTGCACTGCTTCTCTATATCAGAAAATGGTGTGTGGATTATGCTGTGTATGTAAATGTGGACAGACCAGGTCCCTTTTCTTTCTACCACAGTTATTATCCACCTCGTTAATTAGGTCCTTATGATGGAGATGAGTGTACAATTTCAAAACCATATTTTCCTTACTTGGGAAAACGTGTACTAACAGTGTATTGATTAATCTCTAGGTAGGCTTTCAAACTCCATGACTTATTCTAGTAAGTATTCATCAAAGATGTGTGTGTCTCTGTGTGTGTAGGTACAGCATTGATCAATTTGGAACATTTAGATTCTTTAGTGGTGGAAAGTAATGCTTTAACTGATCTACTCACAAATATTGCTGACAAGGCATTATTCCTCCAACAAACTAGATTTCTAAACTAGATTTAAAATTTTCTCTAATTGCATCTATTATGATCTTGGGCAGTAATTTAGTCTCTCTGAATCTAAAAGACTGACTTGTAAGGCAGGGCTGTATGACTGTGCTGCAGAATTATATGGAGTTCTTATGAGAAGAGAATATGGAAGTACTCTGTAAATTTTAAAAGATAGCACAAATATAAAGCATTGCCATTGATATCACTCTACAAATGATCATAAACCTGAATACCTGAGAGGGAGTTTCTCACCTGACATATGTAATGTTCATAACAACTTAGAACTAGGCAAGACGTTTCTACTAGGTACAATAAATTATGTCACTTCTTTATCACCAAATCTAGTTGCCTAATATGTTATAAAAGTGGCTATTATTTATTTATATTTTTATATTTGTATTTATGTAACAGCAGTTATTCATTTAATAAGTACAAGCTTCTATTAAGTGAGAAATACTTTTTCTTTCTCTATAAACAACAAATACTTTCTAAATTGGAGGAAATAATATAAAATAACTTTTTAAATTATGAGATGGACTTACTTATTATATGTATTTACTTACCAAAAGTTTGTATGTCAAACATATGTCACATTTCCTTGTTTCAAGCTGATTTCAATTAAAGAACAGATATAACTGCAGTGATATTTTAACGACACCAGAAGTTATAATCTATTGCTCCTGTTAATTTTCCATTCCCCTTCATTCATATCATGTCCTCTGTTCCCTCCATAAACAGATTAAATCCCTATTTCAGTAAAACACTTTCAACTTCCCTGACCTTCTTCCATATATCATATTTTCTAGGCTAGACACCAACACTGACTGTTTAGGCACAAATCTCTGCCTACTCCAGTCTAAACCTTCACCACTGAACGTGGCTGGAGAAAAACACATATAATCATGTTGACTAGTCTCATTTTAAACTCATGATCAAATTTAAGAGAACATAATAAACTTTCTCTTGAATTTTCAAACCTCCCCAACTCCCTCCCATTCTCATTCTTAAATAACATTTTTTACTTCAATTTTACTGAGAAAATCAAAACAGTCTAATAAGAACTTCCACAACCTTTTATCGCCACTTCCCCACCTCTGTCTTTTCTATCACTGAGGCTTAACTGTCCAGGTATTAACAAGACAACCTCTTACTTGTATACAAAGGATCCCATCTGCTTTTGCCAATTGAAGGACATAGCTCAAGGAATTCTCAGCGACTTCTATATCTTTCCCAACAATATAAAAACAACCCAGCAGAGGGATTGCTGGGTTATATGGTAATTCTATTCGTAATTTTTTGAGGAACCTCCACACTGCCTTCCATAGCGGATGCACCAATCTGCATTCCCACCAACAGCGTATGAGGGTTCCTTTTTCTCCACAGCCTCTCCAACACTTGTCTCTGGGTGGTGAACATACAATGTGATAATATATAGATGATGTGTTACAGAATTGTACATCTGAAATCTATGTAACTTTACTAACAATTGTCACCCCAATAAACTTTAAAATAAAAAATAAAATAAAATAAAAACATTGTCATATCTCCACTTTTTTTTAAAAAGCCTCTTCGACCGTGTTTCCCTATGTAGCTATTAAACTATTTATTTTACTGTTATAGAAAAACTTCTAGAAATTGCTTTGCTTTGTATACTTACTTTCCATAAATACTTTTTCTCCATTCCCTTTGAAATCCTATCAAATCAAGCTCTCATCTTCATTATGTTGCCAAAACTGTTCCTGTCAGGGTTCTCTGTGACCTTCATGTTGCAAATCCAGTAGTCAATTCTCTGATTTTACCTTATTGATTTATGAGGGATATTCAATAACTCCCTCTTGCTGAAATTATGCCTTTACATCACTTTGGAGACATACGCTTTCCTCATATTCCTTCTTCCCAATGACCACTATTCTTTGTCATCTTTTTGGATTTCCCTCATTCCTCAAGGGCTCCTTGACTACAAATTCATCTTTGACAATTTCTTCTATTCTCATGGTCTTAAATGACATGTATATTCTTATAACAATTTCATATTCCCAGCATTAAATTCTGACTACTCTTGGCTTAAGTGCACAATTGTCTATTTAACATACTCACTTGTTGTCTAATAGACATCTCAAATTTGACATGTCTAGAATTCAGCATGTATTCTCCCTGCCTTGTTAAAGCTGCTCTTCCTACAATCTTCCCTCTTTCAGTTATTGGCTAGGTCAGGCTTCCAGTTGCTGTAAATAAAAACCTCAGTCAATCCTAGATCTCTCCCTTTCTCTTAGAGCCCACATTCATTCTATCAACATACTTATAGGCTTTATCTTCAATGCACATCCCAAATCTGACCACTTTTCACCACCACAAATGCTGTGATCTTAGTTAAAGCCATCATTATGTCTTGCCTGAATAATTACGGTAGCTTCCTTATGATGTCCACATTGTTCCCTTGCCCTTTCCACTCTATCCTTAACCTAGGAGCCAGAATGCCCCTGACACACAAGTCAGATGATGCTATTCCTTCATTTTGATGTCCCCAATGCTTCCCGTATCACTAAGAGTAAAGCTAAACTGCGTTAGCACATTATTTATATCTTTCTGAGACTGAGTTTCATTATCTATAAAATTGGTGTCAATGATATACTTATTATCTAAGGATTAAATTAAATTAATCCTTAAGAATTAAATTAAGGTCTGTTACTCCTAAACTACGTAGTGAAAAATGGTATTCAATGATTAAACCATTATTGTTATTCTTATCTCATGTTTTTGGTCTGACTCCCTATTTGGTCTGTGATATGATGCATATGTCAAGAATATACCTACATTTCAGTATTTTCTTTTTTATTCTACTCTTTCTGCTTCACAAAATGTAAAATTGTACAAATCCAGATTTCTTGACATTAGGACACAGAGCTAATACGTTATTTTATTTATTATACTTAGTCCCAAAAATTAATGTTTGTTAGTTATATATACTGTCAGATAATGAATTTTCATATCATAAGAATCATCAATGCCTTAATTTCTTTTAAAAATTACATTTATGTAGTGTATATTATAGAAGCACAGAAGAGAGATGTTGACAAGATGAAGGAGACTTGGTGTACCTCACATTTCACAATGTGCATAGGCTCCTGTCTCACTTAGTGCATTCAAAGTCATTTGGAGATGGAATGCATTCCTTTTTTTCTTAATATTTTAATGAAGCAGAATATGTTGTCATTCTATTTGAAGGATGTATTTCAGGAATGTTTAAAGAAGTTTATTTACAAAATTGTTACTGCTTTTCTCTTAACCCACTGTCACTGCCATCAAACACATACCCGAGTTCAAAATTTCAAATTAGGCCATTTGTTGTGGTGTTACCTCAGGTACTTGTGTGCATTGAGCAGTGACACCCATATTCATTATTACTTTTTATAACTCTGAATGATCAGAATCATACCTGACAAAAAATAGGTAAGTTCTCCTGCCATTTTAGCCAAGCATGCCATTACCTCATTAGTACATAATGAGATTAGTCAGGCTGAATAGTGGAGTGAGGGAGTGAGAATCTTAATTAATTTGTCAGGTAGAGAAACCAACTGGGAAAAGTAACACATGGTTTTCAGTAATGAGGGAGCAATGCACATAATAGAATGTTAAGCAAATAGACAAAAAAAATTAAGAATAAGCAAGAATTTTAAAAGCTGGGGGTAAGGTACATCAGAAAATACAAAGTGTTGAAAAACAACAGCAATCACAACAAAAAGGACTATGTAATGCAGGAGAGGCAAATATCAGGGTAGAGCCTTGTCCTGTAAGAAAATGGCAAGTCTGATTTTAATCATTGCTCATAGAGTGTAAGTAAAGAAGAGAGCAACGTATGCGCGTCAGTGTCAGGATAACCATAGAGACAAGGTCAACATCTCAGTGTTGCTTCTTGGTGGGCACCTGTTGCCTCCAACTCCGGGAAAACACTTAACAGGTATTATAATCACTGTTACTATAATATCTTATGTCTTATTTGTCCCACCAAAATTAAAATGGTATTCATTATAGAGATGGATATGTTCGGTAGCTTTCTTGCTATATTAATATATCTGATTCAGATTGCCATTTTCATTTTATCATTGGAGGGGAGATTTTTGGTAAAACTATCATGAAGTGTATATACTTACAACTTTTTGCTATAGTTAAATTTAGCTCTTGAACATTTAGAAAATTTAGAAAAAGGAACTTTATTATAGATTTTATGTAGTATCTGAGTGATATTTATGTGTAAAGAGTAGGTTAAATTAGTCCTTAATAATGATTTCTGATTAACACAATTCAATAATTCAAGAAGAAATCAGTTATGGTTAAGATATAAAAATATTAAGATCAGCATATCATAAAGTCAATTTACTTTCCATATTTTCTTGAGCTTATTAAATTCTCTTTATGTACAGATAATATAATCTCATGTATGAAATTTAATTTTAGAATTTCTCATAATAAATACATGAACACACACATATACATATGAAAATCATATCCATATTGTCATCTTTGATGAGGGTTCCTTTTATCGAGAAAAGTTAAGAGAAGGGGGGAGGGCCTAGAGTTGAATACAGAAATTACAACATAGAAGGTAAGGCACACTTATGGAGCATGCATTATATATCAGGGATTACATGTTTCTTATAAATGTCCCTGTTAATCAATGAGGCATGACATTTTTATCTATTAAATAGATGAATAAAATGAGGTTTAGAGGTTAGGAGATGCTATAACGTCACAATGGCATTAGGTTGGTATTTGCACTCAGACTATTATAACTCCTAAATCTGTGCAATTAATATAAATTATACAGCTAGGTTGCCCTTCTTGTACCATCTAAAATCGTATGATTTTGGTTTTACCTCAAAATTTGCAAAATGTAAGACATTTTACACTCTGAAATTCCATTTGGAGAAAATAAATACATGACGACAAACATACATTAGTAAGCAAATGCTATCTTATCAAAGTTCAACAAAAGCATGAGCAATTTTAGCTACGTAGTTAAGAACAACTTGAAACGCAGAATATTAGACCCGAATTTAAGTGAGCAAATAGCAGATATTTTATTGCATAATAGTAATAAAACCCAGAGGATTTGGTCTTTGTCAATGGATAGTTTCTAAAGCAAAGAAAAAAACAACAACAAAGGATCATACTTTATACAAAATAAGAAGAGTCTGCAGCATGCTGTCTAAATTACCAGAAGACTAAATCATCAGAAAAGAAAATTGGGCCAGGCTGTCCAACGCCCTTAAAAGTCCTTGATGCCTGGAAGGTTTTGTGTGTGTGTGTGTGTGAGAGAGAGAGAGAGAGAGAGAGAGAGAGAGAGAGAGAGAGAGAGAGAGAGAGAGAGAGAGAGAGAAAGAAAGAAAGAAAGAAAGAGAGAGGAGAGAGAGAAGGGATTAGTCAAAGGAAGCCCTGGGGTTGTTTCATCATCAATTGGTGTCAATATATCATTAAATATTGACCTCCATTAAGGACTCTCACTTTCATCCATATTCACAGAGTTGCTAGTTCACATCTATGGGAAGGTAACCATATCTGCATTTCTACACAAGACCTCCCACCTCAGCACCAAATTTCTATTTGCAAATCAATATTAATACAAATTCTCCTCATGGAATTTCATACGAAGAACTAGAAATTGAAGCAAAGCCATTGATTTATGTATTAAAATAACAATATATGACTTTATTGAGAAAATAAATGAATTTTCCCCATATCTCTTACTTTAAGGACATTATGAGCAAATATCCACTTCAAATATAGAAAACTTTAAGTATCATTCATTGCACTAACAGCTTAGATTATTTAAATTTGCATGTGATCTGAACCTCAGAAATACAATTTTTACTAAGCTTTATTAGGTTAAATGTAATGACCCCATTTTCTTGCTATTCAAAAGTGGCTATTTTAGTTGCCATAAGAATATAACAATAATTGAATGAGAAAAGAAAAGGGGAAAAATAAATAGGCTAAATATCTTCCATCTAAAACTCATCTAACCATTAATAAAACACACCAGCTTGATTAAAGAAGATCCCAGACAGAGACACATTTTCCCAACTTCACTGAGTGAGAAAAACAAAAAATATGATGAGATAAGCCTAATCTCCAGAAACAGGTTTAAAAAAATTCAATATTGCAGCTTTATAAAGAGCAGATAGAATTTGGAAAGGTTATGGAACCTTCTTTCCTCGATGTCATTAGGTATAAGATTCTCCTTCTCGGGGAGGACTCAGATGTCCTTTACAGTGAAAACGAGAAATACTAAGTGAAACTCAAGGCGACTTCCAGTCTTGTTGTATTCTAAGGAAACATGCATTTATTTTTGAAATAATATTTAGAGTCAAACCATGAGGAAGTCACAGAAACTGATCCCTGGCCATAGGGAGAAATGTTTCAATGATTCTTGGGAAGCAGCGGAGGAAACCAGGTTATTGTGTATGTGAGTGAGCAAGTGAAATAGTGGCTGGGCTTGATTATCCCCTGCCCCAAATGGACATTCCACTGACATGAAGAAATTCCATCTAGTCTTTAAAATGACTGTGAACTGAAGTAATGTAAAGAGGAGCTAGCCAAGCACAGCTAATCAAAACCCATCAGAAAGCATTACACTTGGCATTGTGCTTGGTTCTGTATGGGATTAAATTAAATGGAGCCAGTGCCTTACCCTCTAAGACTCCAGTTTTCATCTGTCAGTTACACTTTGGCCTGTTTTCCTGATTTAAAAAAAAAAAGAAAGAAAAGAAAAAAAAAACAACAACAAAACACCTTCAGTGCTCAACAGAGAGCACACATTTTATCTTTTGCAAGTACCTCTTGCTGTTCCAGGACAACTGAATCTGTGATCTCCTATTCAGATAAGCATGGCCAAGAAATAAAGGAAAGTTGGGGAAAATAAATACACAGAATAATTCATCTTCTTTGTCAGAAACAAAAATGCATGTGCAGTGCCCTCCTGTGCACAAAGAGGAATAAACTGCTGAGTAGTGGATAACCCTTGCGATTTTAATAAGATTCTGTATTTGTAGGTCCTGTATTATAGATGATATAAAAAATTCCTGAAGTAGTGGTAATGCTAACGAGTTTATCACAACCCTGTGCTATTGCTTTAAATATACCCAACTCAGCGGTCCATGACGACTCCTTCACAATCTTACGAGGGAGAGCAGAGCACCATTTGTAAAAAACTTCCATTGATGGGGACAAACTCTGATGTGAACTTTGCTAATGGGGTTTCATTTTGTGATGGATATGAAATGTGGGAGGTCAGCAACACCATCTTAGTTGAAGAATGTAAGAACACACTATTTATCCATGTTCAAAATCCATGAACAGAAGACATTCTGTTTCAGTCATGATAAACTGTCAGCAGCAAACTCACAGAAGGATACTTTCCAATTTGTTCTTTCGAATCGTCACTAAACTGAGACATACACATCATTGTAGTTTTGACATTTGGAAAACATATAATACCTTTGTATCAGAGACTAATGAAGTTTAATTCACTACATTCTGTTCCGTTGTAGTCAGCCTCAGATATACAGAGGGTGCCAAAAAATTGTATACACATTTTAAGAAAGGGAAAAAAAACTGTATTAAAATTGTAATCCTCAATACATACTGATAACAAAAGATGAATACAAGTCACGTGAACACATTTTTTTGGCACTCCCCTGTATGTTCAGCCTCACAAGCCAGCACACACTTCATGGCACAATACAAGCAGAAACAGAACACTTAGAGATTTGTAGAATTTTACTGCCACAGCGCAATCAGGGAAAGCTGATTGAACTTTGTTCTTCCTGGGATTGTAGGATGCTTGAGGATTACTAAATGACTGTGAAGGTCAAGAAAGCTGAGTAAGAGGCTCTATGATAAGTCAACTTTTATCCTCCAAAAGAAGCACATCCACCTTTAAAGGAAAGGAAGAATGGCTAAGAGATGCTTAATAAAACATTGCATCTTCCACAGATTACCCTCTGACCCAGACCCCAAGTGCACTTAAATAGCAAAGCAAGAGGTCTGCAAGAAGAGTTTTTAAATGTGTGTGTTGGGACTTTGAGAATCACAGATTCTCATTTATGACAACAGCAAAACAGCAACATCAGGTGCATGGTTGCAGCTCTAATGTAGGTCTTCAACGACTGACTTTACAAAGGTCGTTCATAGACACAGGTGTCGGCAGCATTGTCACTTTTTAGTGACCATCAGTATTAGATCTGCCACTGTTAGGTTGGATTATAATACAAGATATCATCCTTGTGAAATGGAGCTAGAAGGGAGCAGATTAGAGTGTGCCACATTGTGAAACACCACTTAGATGATCGAAGAACGATTTAGCAGTGGTTTAAAGGGAGATTGAGTTCTCACAATGCAAGCAACAGCAGATAAATCCAGTGTGTTTTCCATTTATGAATATATCTGTGGATCAAAATTAATAATATCTTAGATACAGAGATTACATACAAATAAGGACACCAAAGTCCATTGTAGTCACCAAGGTGGAATCAGTCTTTAGATGTCCTAATTCCCAGATTAATGCTTCCATATTTTAGGTTCTTTTTAGTTCTAATATAAACATACATATTAAAGACACGAGTCAGCCTATAGGAGATGTCAGTGCCCTTTCCCATAGCCCTCTAACCCACTTCCAGAAACCAACTTCTGCATCTATCTCTCTATATTCTTTCTAGAACACTAGGTATCTGCTCTGTCCAAAGGCCTGAAAGACAAAATGCCTGAGAAATGCCACTCTTTACCCTCTATCCAAGTATTCCCTCCACCCCATACCATCCCAAGCCCTTACCTCCCAGTTTACCCTAAATCCCTCAGACCCCCTCACACCTCAACAGTGTTTTATATAATTTCTCAGAATTTTCTTATGGGATACATACCACATTATTATTTTGATTCCTTCTTTTACCAGTTTCACTTCCCACTGTCTCACCTCCCTGTGTTTCATGCAACTCCAAAAAAAAAAAAAAAAAAAAAAAAATATATATATATATATATATATATATATATATATATACACACACACATTGCTGTCTCTGGTTCCATTTTGGAGGAAACCCAACCATTTTACTCTGGTTATTTTCTTATGTTAATTTTTCGGGAACTAGAATGTAGTTTACAGCTAAATATGCATGCTCATTGAAGGAATAAATAAATTATAATGATGACCTAAAGAATTAGGGGCACATTTCCTTCAAGTAGGCTTGCCAGATTTTTCTTTGTCTAACTAAGTAACTATCCAAGGAAAAAGAAGATAACACAGAGGGAATTTTGGTTATTTGGTGACATTTTCTTTGTTACATCACTAAAAGTATTTGAAATTATTTGGTAATATGTTCCTTGTGTTAAATTTTTTCTATACTACTATGGCATCCAACTGCAAGGAGAATATATTACAAATGTTTAATATAAATAAAAAGCTTTGTTCGAAAGTGAAGACGAGTTTCTTATGTGCTTTTCATTTGTTTACACACAGAGATAGAGAAATAGGTACAGAAATAATGATATGATTAAAGAGAAGTGACACATTAGAAGACATGATGTATTAAGTAGGCAAATTAAGTTTTTCACACAGGTTCACTATGTTGTTACCAAAGTAATAACATGAAATGTCTTAGTTATTTACAAATAGAAAGTAGAGCTATAATGATCAATAGAGATAAATAAAACAATAAATTACAGATCTCTCATTTCCAGAAATAGGTAGGGTATTGTATTACTTAAGTATTAGCATAAACTAAATTTTTCCACTTTGCTTTTTTTAAAAATAAATTTTGAACTACCAACTCAATATGTGATCCGATATTCATGTCACCATTGATAAGTAAAAGAAACTACTTCACAATAATCTTATGGAAATACGGGAAATGTTTTATTTATAAAATAAATTTAAGAAATACCATATAATATACATCTCTACAATTTTCAATCATCTAAATTATTATACAAATGCCATGTTTACATTGTTACCACACAATAAATTATATACAACCATACCTCAGATATATTTGACTTCTTTTCATCTTTACTCCCACAATGGAAATCTAAGCCATCTCTGTATAATGGATGTAAGCAGAATTTGTGTAATAGAAAAAAATTTGTAATAGCACAAGCAAGAAAGAGTTCAAGTGAAAATAGAGAAAATTAAAGAATATCACTGAAAGGAAGTGTGTGTGTGTGTGTGTGTATTTATATTCAAGACAGCAGTAAATGTTCTCACTTTGCTTTAAAACTCTAAGGTGAAATAATCATTTCCTCTTTATAAGTAATGCAAAGCTAATATTTGCTTTTATTATCTAAAATGAAAATATTAAGCATGCTTCCTATCATTTTAAATCTATGTTTGATAATTGTTTCATATTTTAATTAACAAGGTGCCCGGGGGCAAAGGAGGAGGAAAAAGGAACACTACGACATTCATATATGTGTTTCTTACAGATACATGAAATAAATACACTCTTTATAGTAATTCTGGAGCATGCATGCTGTATTTTGTTCCTTGTATTTCTATGTAGGAAGAATTGAACTTAGGAATCATCCAACATATTTGAGGTTAGGAAATTTTTTAAATGTCATTTTTCAAAATGCATAAAAAAAGTCCTGTACTTTAGAAATCATAATAAAAGTAGATTTCAGTGTTTTCTTTGCCTTAATTTTGATACTAAATTCATTATGCCAATGATTTCAGGAATTGAAAGGAAGACAGGAATTGCAGGTGAAAGTAGTAACCAAAAACATGCATTTTTTTGTATTTTACAAAGTAATAAAAAGAGCTTATATATGGAACCAAATCAATGTAAGAAACAGGGAACTTTTAAATACAAATTATTGAAAATTAGAACTGTTGATAAATAAATCATTTAAAATATGAAAAGCTTCCATATATAATTGAAGTACATTTCATATATATATATATATATATATATATATATATATATATATGCAATTTTTATATTTATGATATTTTCATTTATATGTCAACTGGATACAATATAAAATATAATGGATTCTGTAGATCATATTTTAGTTTCTTGGGCAACTCAATATATAGAGTTTTACAAACTATTTGTTGTCTTATTTGTTGACTCACTACTATATGCGATATACAATAGTAACATTTTTTTCCAACTTTGTTGGGATGTAATTCACAAAAATTGTATTTGAGATGTACAATGTGAAGATTTGATATACATATATTATAAAGTGATTGCCACCATCTACCTAATAAACACATCCACTACCTCATACAAGAATCATTTTTTTTTTTTTTTTTTAAATAATGGAATTTAGAAATACACAAAATTCCTCTTTTCATGGAGCCTACAGCCTTGGGCATAAGAGAATAAGTATTTTCTCAGTCTTTTCTTCATTAGTGTTAAGTAATTATATTGAAGACTGTTTGTGTTTTTCCTATGTATACAGTAATACTCAGGTCTAACTACTAAAGGAAAAGTACATTCTCAGTACTAACACAGAAAAGTTATCATTTGAATCATCAATAAAATCTATATAGAGACAGCTAACCAGCCAAGACAGTGTGAGACACTGCTTTATATTAGTTGATCTGGTAATTAAAGGATAACTGAACTTTCAGTTGCATTATTTAAATAAGTGACCTATTTTTATTTTTAAATAATGTAAAATAAGCATTAAAATGTCAAGATTGAATTCTAAGCAAAGATGCCACATGTCTGTCTCTTTTAAGCTCCTAGTTCATTTTAATTGTGCTGCTATACAATTTGAAACAGTATGATACATCTGCAGATTGCAAGTTTGGGATGGAGATGAATCCCCAATAGAACACAAATCAAGGAAGAGTAGTCAGTGTAGTAAGAAACCAGCTCACTTAGGAAATTGAGGCCAGCCAGTCTAATGACATTTTCTAAACTGTGGCATGCAGCTCATTTGAATTACCACCAGAGCTGGCATAACATATCACAAAGATTCAGCGCAGAGGCTAAAGATTCAGAACCAAAAAATTTTTTTAAAAAAGCAGTATTAGATTTTTAAGATCTAAATAATTCAGCAAGTGACAAAATAATTGTAAATCGTCCAATTCTCCTCTGGCTTTCAGGAAGAAAATAAAACAATAAATGTATCCATAAAATGAGGTCTATTTGGTTTCTTCAAACGTTATGTTTTACTGAAAATAAACTTTTGACAAAAAGAAACATTAATTCTAGCTTAAAGTGCTAATTGACATTTGGCAAATAACTGTATCAATGAAAACCATTGCCCTCGTCTGTGATAATAAGAAAGCACCCCACATACCTTGTTTTTAAGGATTGGAGTCAGGGCATGCAAACCATTATCCACAGTATGTTACTCAATAAATAACCACACACACACACACACACACACACACACACACACACACACACGAGACTAATAAGACATAAAAACAATAACCTTATTTCCAATTTGAGTACCTAGCTGCAGCCCATCATTCTATCAATTATCCAGTTTTGTGACTTCAGAAGTGACTAAGATTTCTTATTCTGTTCAGAATTTGCAGTGCTCCCTTGAGAATGATTAATCAGTTAAGATCTGAAAGTTGAGGATTAGAATGCCAAGTGGAAGAGGGAAATTCCTGTTAGGCAGATAGATGTTGGACAATGTTGCTGCAGCGGAAAGGAGCATGTTGTGAGTAAGCAAGGAAGTAAGAGGACCCCGGCTGGAGCCGAGGAACCCGGGCCGGGGATGCTGGGGAATGATCAGATGGCAGATGCAGGGAAGTGAGGGATAGACAAGGGCGGATATTCTAACCTAGCAACAATAGGAAGTTTCTGAATTATTTTTATTAAAGGTACAAAATGATCAACTAGTCTTTCAAAATGATTTCACTGGCTGTAGTATTTTTAGGATGGTTTGAATAACATAATATTGATTGATAACGTGGAAAGCACTAGTGATAATAATTCTTAACACAATTTAAAATTTTAAATTATTTGTAGATTATTCCAAGTATGTGATACCATAGTAACAAAGATGGAAGCTGTAGCACTTCAAATAATTATAAAAATATTTCAGAATTACAATTATAAATGTCATTTACATAGACTTTTAAGGGAATTTTTCTTTTTGTGTTTGCTTTTTTTCAGTTGATATCAGAGGGATTATATCTATCTATCTATCTATCTATCTATCTATCTATCTATCTATCTAACTATCTACCTATCTATCTATCATCTATCATCTATCTATTTTCTATGTTTATCATTTAAATGATCAAAAGAAGAGCTTGACTTTCCACAGAGTGCTGAGTGTAACTGGAGCACATACACACAAAAGCTGGGCATGAGAAAGCATTTAAGACCTGGGTAAACAGACTAACATGGGCCTAGCATGTGGTTAACCAAAGCAGTAGAGAGCAGGAGACTTGCTAAGATGGAAATCAGGCTCTGATTTCCCTGGGGTTCTATTTTGTACTAAGGGATTTGCCCTGCTGGGAAAGGCCTGGCCATTGTCCCACTTCCTGGGAGAAAAGTTCTAAACTCTTTGAATTTCTGGAGGGATGGGCATTCATGGTGGGACCCTTTGACCAAATCTGATGGTTCATACTAATAAAGGAACTCATTATGTCAATAGTTATGCTAGTGAAATGCCATGGGTTAGGGCTGGCCAAACTGGGCAGACCAAGCTTGTGACTTGAGGATTGGGTCTTGTGCCACATGAGACCGCTGGGTAGGTAGATATTGAACTCAACCACATGGCAAAGGAATCAATTATAACTCCTTTATAAAGCCTCAATGAACACTCTTAAGTTGAAGGTCCAGTGAGCTTCTTGGGTGGGCAATGTTTCATACTGTAACAATAATATAAGTGGAGCCACTTGAAAATGGAGTTGGAGCTGCCATCCCAGAGAAACTGTCTTGCACATCTTACTCCTCAAACCCTTGGAATGTTGAAACTGGACAAACTGACTTTAGGACTTGGCCTAAAGCATTGTATTCCAAATAGCTGTTTGCAAAACTAACAGAAAAGCAGATTCTAGGACTATGGGACTGAAAATTAAAGACATTCTTTAGAATTAACTTCACTATATTAGCTTATCTGCACCCATAGAAATTCCTTCTATTCTTGTAATTATTCTCCATCGCTTTCTCATAAATACCCCTTACCTTCACCTCCTAATTGGAACACTATTTGAGCTTCTGACAGAATCAATGCTTCCAGAATAGCTTATCTTTTGGATCTCAAAATAGATGATTGTTGCCTCTTCGGCCTTTTATTTTCAGGTTATCAATACACATCGCCACACATTGATGCTTGGAAGCATAAGGCATCCCTGAGAACAATGGAAGTTCTCAGACTTCACTTTACAGATCTCTCCCTTTGACTGGTTCTAATTGGTATCTTTTTGCTATAATAAACCGTAATCATTAAGCATAGTTCTTTTCGGAGTGCTGTGAGTCTTTCTAGTGAATTATTGAATCTGAGAGTAGTTGTGAACCCCTCGAATTATTAGCTAGCTAGACTGAAATGAGAGTGGCACTAGGGAACCCCCAAATTGCAAGTGACATCTAAAAGGAGAGCAGCTTTTGCAAATTTTTGTCTGACTTTGAAGTTTGGTTAACCTGTTTTGTATTAGGTTGGTGCAAAAGTAATTGTGGTCTTTGCAATTATTTTTAACCTTTTAAACCGCTATTACTTTTGCACCCACCTAATAATTATCAAGAGTAATCCTGAGCTGTGGCATTGAGTGAAACAAGACTGAAGCTCAGAGAAATCGAATGCCTAGTTACCAAAACTAGGTTTTAAGGAATGAAAATCCAATGAAAATTCACTTTCCTTGAAAACTAAAGTCAGCTTATAGAAGAGTCTTCAGGAAAGTGAGAAAAAAATAAACTTTATTCCTATGCTGTCCTTAACATAAGACAATGATGGAAAACTACTATCACAAACACTTCAGTAATACTAACTATAAATTGGTATTACCTTGATAAATGGTAAATTTTGTACTAAATCAGAGCTTTTTATGTATGTGCATTTGATTTCTACCTCTTAAGTATATGTATTTTTAAGTATATGCGTATATTTTAAGTATATTCATTGTGTACATTTGCATTAATGTTATACAATTAAATTAATTTACATGCATTAAGTATATGCATCTAAGTATATGAGTATATTTTAATTATATGTGTTTGAACTCCACATTTGAACAAATTTTAAAAATTAAATATTGATACAATAATTAAAAGATTAAATATGACAGAAGTATTTTCCAAGTTGGTAATTATATGAATAAAATATAACTGTTCTATTCTCAAGTATATATACATGTATATGTATGTGTGTATATATATATATGTATATATATGTATATATATATATATATATTCAAAACATATACACATACAGAGTTAGAGTCACAGGAGATCAATTTAAGGTAACATTTACAGTATTATCATTTTCTATTTTTTTATTAATTTCACAATGTCAGGAGAAGTGTTTTCTCTATGTTCTCTTCAATACCCGATAAAAGATCATTCCCATTGAGAACTATATACAAAAGTAAAAGGATAATTTAAATGACAATATCAAAATCAGGAACATCTAAATCACATTTATAAGCATTGTTCTTTAAATAGAAATATATCAACATGTTGGCAAAATACTCTCAAGGAAATTGAAGACCATGCAGAATGCAAGGCGGACTACAGAGTATTCTTCAAGAGTATATTTCTACAAAAGCGAAATTAAAAGTAGCCCTATCATCGGTATTTGAGATGAGAAAGTAAGTGCATCTTGATGAATGCCAAGATTGAACAGTTCACTACCAAGATGTGTTTCGTTTTCTGGAGCAGAGGCTTTATAGTAAAATAGCTGACTGTGTACATAAAGACAATAGATTTAATTGAAGGATGCCAGCTGTGTGCTGGATAATGCAGCTCAGACATTAGTATGTTCAACCTCATCGGAACACGCAACGTTGAGAACAAAACTTTTTAAACTGCATTTGCATGAGTAATTTATATTCATCAGCTTCAGGTATTTAAATAGTAAAAGAACTAATGAAACCCTGGTGACTGAACACCTATTGCTATGTTCCTTATTATTTTTCTTCTTAAGCCTTAATGAGCTGTAATTACAGGTGCTCGTATTTTGTCTCAAACATGCTTTATTATAACAAAGGGCGGGGACAATGAGCTGTATCTCACTTCATGAACACCACACTTACTGCAGATATGTAAATGAGAAGCTACAAAGCTAGAAAGGAGCCTGGAGATATTAACATCTGTGTAAATGAAGCAGCCATTTCACGATCCAGTGGACCTTAAACACAGCAGACTTTGAAATCTGTTCGGTACATGGGGTGGATTTTTAAATATGCTCAATTATTGCTTGTCTCCCAGCTGCTGTCTGAACATGACTTCTGTAATATCAGGGAGTCTGCTGTGACATCACTGGCATATGAAAAACATGTCCTTGATTAATAGTTACTACCAGACTAAATGGCTGTTTAAAATCATAATTACAAATTTGAATTGCATCCTGCTCAAAGCCTCTCCTTGGGGTGAAGAGGTTGAATGGACGTCCTAAGAAGAAGGGAAATAGAAAGAATGATTTCTGACAACTTTGGTTATTATTTCTTTGTGTCAATTTGTAAGTCGATATTCCGTGAGATTTACACATGAATATATTTCAACATAAATAATTAAATCAATAAATGTTTTAGTGAGATACTTGGAAAATCAGAATATTTTTTAGTAGAAACTGTTCAATCATAAATAGGAAATAAGCACTTTGAAAGATCATAACTTTTTCTCTTCAAAAGACAGTTTTAAAAAATATTAACTGAATGTTCATTTAAAAACTAAGAAAATCTTCAGGAAATTTGTGACTATTTTTTAAACTGTGTAGGTTATTACATTAGAAACATTTTGAGGGACCAGTGCATATATATATGAGAAACATTCAATACTTTTAATTAGTGAAATACAACCATTATTATTATTTTTTTAATCAATAAAGTTGATATGCCAAACAAATTACAAAAAAATCCACATTATATCATGGATTCCAGTCTATTACTAACTTGAAAGTATGCAACTATTAGTTTTTCCAATATAATTGACAGAATAACATTCTCCACTCTTCACTGTTTTTTATCAGAACTGTTATTGGTGCTGAATATTTGCAAAAATGCCACTGTTCCCATTTAAAATGCCAATTTCATGACTTTATGAGTACACAGTGGTAGTAAATTAGCATTAATTTCTTTATGCTCAGTGCCTTTGCAATTATAATCGACTATTTCATCAATTAGTTACATCTTAAAAATCAGGTGACATATCTTGAAGTTTATACAAATTATTATTAAAAACCTTCTATATATTAGGCTGTGAGAATCCAGGATAAGTAATAAATATTTTAAACAGTCACTGAGATGACTTAAACTCCACATTCACTTCAGTAATTGAGAGACTCCTTGGGCACACTAGGGATGATAGGTTGCATATGAATCTTCAACCTTTTAAGCTTATCAGACCATGTGAGTGACTAAGGACTTGGGATGACACACTTTCAGAGGCTATAACTTCCTCAGAATTATGTTACACGTTATTTTTATTACTCCCAAAGCATTTCTATAATGTCATTTCTTGGCCTTTAACAGATTCATATTTTTATTTCCTCCATGTGAAAGGGTTGTGGGTTGATATGGAAAATAAGTTGGAGTTAATTAGTAGAGCCGTACTTTGAGGAAGCCTGCATAAGTGACCCAGGACGTGAAGGGTATTATACTAGTCATAATTTTGCGAGCTTAAACCTCTTTGTTTTCCCTAAAATGTAGAAAATGTGTAGTGGAATAGTATAACAGAGATTCTAAAACATATTAGTAAGTCAAACATAATCGTTTATTTGAAGCAGTACGCTGCTGATTGCCAAAGGTCAAGTCTATCAAATCTCTCACGAAAACAATTTTTCTCAAAAGAGAATTCCACATAGAACAGTCATTTTATCTGCTATTGATGCATTCCATCAAAAGTGGCTGTAAAATTATATTCTATTGCTTTATATGATAAAAACTAAGACACTGTAGACAGTAAAGTAAATGAGTAAATTCTTACAATGGATGAAGTAAGCCAAAAGAAAACAAAACAAAACACCTTATCTCGCATATATATGTATCTCTAAATGAGATGTTTCTTATTATTTCTTTTTACTTACTTCAAAAAACAGCTTTAATTCATTCATTCAGCAAGTGCTTTTTATATACCTCATATATATTAGGTATATTTCTATATTTGCTTTCATGAAGATTACTTGTAGTGTAATATGGCAGAAAAAATGCATAAACATAAAAGCAAAAACAAACAAACAAATAAACAATAGATAAGAGGAACAGAGTTCTGAGGCAAGAGCATTTTCAATGACGTGACCAGGGAAGGCCTTGTTGAGAACACACCATTGAAGCAAGCAATTGAAGGAAAGGTAAGAGTGAGCCATGTCGAAAACTGTGAAAATCGCACTAAGCAGATAGAACAGCAAATGCAAAGTTCTCCGATGGAAATGTGCCTCGTTTGTGCCACTTGGGGCTTTTTTAAATGACTGTTCTTTTACTAAAAAAGACATGTTTAATTTCATGATTAAATATTTACCAAAAGAAAAAAAAAAAGAACTGGGGGATACTGAAGTCAAAAATATCCAAGAGACACCCAGGCTGCCTCTTGATCTTGGCTATTGTGATTAATGCCGTGATGAACATTTGGATGCACATGTCAAGATATGTGGCAACCTGGATGTCCATCAATGGAAGAATATAAAGAAGAGGTGGTACATATATGCAATGGAATATTACTCAGCCATAAAAAAGAATGGAATCTTGCCATCTGCAACATGGATGGGACCTAGAGGGTATTGTACTTAGTGGAGTGACAGACAAAGACCGATGTCATATGATTTCCCTTATTTGTGGAAACTTAAAAACAAAATACATGAACAAACAAAACAGAAATAAGCTAATAGGACCAGAGAACATTTTCATGGTTGCCAGATGGGAAGGGGGTTGGCGGAATGGGATAAAAAGGGGAAGGGATTAAGAAGTACAAATTGGTAGTTACACAATAGTCGCGGAGCTGTAAAGTACAGCATAGGGAATATAATCAATACTATTATATGTGGAATCTAGAGAACAGGATAAACAAACAAAACAGAAATAAGCTCATAGGTACAGAGAGCATTTTAATGGTTGCCGGACTGGGAGGGGTTGAGGGAATATGTGAAGAGGGGAAGGAATTAGAGGTATGGATTGGTGTTTACAAAATAGTCATGGGGATATAGACTATAGCCTGGGGAATATAGTCAGTAGTATTGTAATAACTATGTATGGTGTCAGACAGGTACTGGATTTATTGGGGTGATCACTAAGTCAATTATATAAATGTCTAATCACTGTATTGTACACCTGAAACTAACATAATATTGTACGCCAACTGCAATTGAAAATAATAAAATATTTTTAAAACTAATCAAGAGAAATAGTTTCTAGAAAATTTAATATTGATTTTTTTCAAAATTATCGTCTTTAATCACAAAATATATTGTCAATATATTTAACAGAGTATTTATTCTATGACTACATTCCAATATATCTCCCACAAGGTATAGCAATTTCAAAAATAAAATCAAATTAAGATGCAAATTTTACATTATATCATTGATTATGGATGTATATTATGTGATGAGGGATAAAAAAGGGACAAAAAAACTTGGTCTGTAGTTATCGGGTGTGTGTGTGTGTGTGTGTGTGTGTGTGTGTGTGTGTGTGTGTGCAATGGGGGGCAGAGACAAGGGTTCTTCAGTGCTTGTAGAAAATCCAAAGGGTGAATATTCACTTAAACCATAGTAGCTTCAGAAGTTATCTCATTGAATATAAGAGGATAACATCCACTTTATAGATATTTAACTCTTTTCTGTCTTTTTCCTGTCCTTTGAGTGGCAGATGCCTAACAATATTAGATTAATCAACTCCTCAGGTCATAGCACAAGTGCCATATTGATTCATCAAAAACATAACTTACTTATTTCAATACTGCTTTATTTTTATCTCTTTCCAACTTCCCATTATCTACCCCTGCACATCCAGCTCCCACCCTAAAATATTTAAAATGTGAACATAGATTAGTATTTTTAAAACAATAGATGTATACATTTATTGTTTTATGGATGTTTATTTTGTTAATGCTTTTATGCTATATATGTATTTTTTTAGTTTCATCAAATAATTTTTAAGTCCTATTCAAGTTGCTGTATGTAGAACAACTTTAGTGATTTATTTGGTGACATGGTATTCCACAATTTGCCAACACTTCCACATTATAGTCATCGTATAATATACTGATACACTCTAGTCTATCTCTCAGTTCCTGCTACTATAACAAGCAGAAAGATGGCCACATCTATATGTGACCTGTGTAAGTTCTTATGGATGTTTTCCTAGGAAAATAGTACATGGATGAGTATATAAATCCACAACCCTACTCTATAATTTGGGTGATTTTAATAATTGGATTTAGAAATATAAAATATAAAACAATAATACAAAATTAGGTATATATATATAGTGCAAGGAAAAATAAGTTTAAAGAAATATTATAACAACAAAAAAGAATATATATATATATATATATATATATATATATATATTTACCAAGCTTATCAATATCACATGATGTTTCATTATGTCATTTGTAATTGTGCATCTGATTTTGTTTCTTTAACAATCTCTCTTTCCCTCCTTCCATATAGGAAAACAGTGTATTTGCTGTAAAAATACATATTCCTTGGAGGATTTGTTGTGCTTGTGAAAAAATTCTTTGCCCTCTGAACTTTTCTTTAGAAATGTTTTTCCTTTGCTTGTTTGTACATTTTTGTAACATAACTATATGGATTATTTGGTTTCATACATATTTAGCAAACTGATTCCACTTGCCTAAGTATAATGTGGATGCATTTTACTTGTCCCACACCTACTTATATGAGACTATCCTCAAGGAGTATTTTGAGGTCTGTGCATTTTGCCTGGTTTTCTACCATTTTTCATCTCCTAAAGTTCAAGTAGAGGGCTCAGCTGGGACAGTAAAAGTCATGATTCATAGAATTTGTCTCAGCTGTTCTCTCTCTCTGTGTGTGTGTGTGTGTGTGTGTGTGTGTGTGTGTGTGTGTGTGTGTGTGTGATGTGGTTAAAAACTCTCTACCAGTTCCGAGCTAGGCTGTACTCCACATAGTCATCCCTAACTTACACAAGGAGACATTTGAACCATGTTTCCAATACAAGGTCAGCCATGAACCTTTTACTCAAAAGGACAAAAATCTCTCTAGACATTTATTTCTGCAGGTTAACTCATTTCTATCTTAAAGTTGTTTTTATTTTTCCCCTTGCCATGGGAAGAAAAGCTGATGGATTTGGGCCATAATATTCATGTACATTTTTAGAGAGGAATAACTCTGTGCCTCAGCAAACCCCCATGCCTTTTCTCACAATATATTTATCATCTATTTCCTGTCTTTACCCTTTACTTATTTTAAATATCACATTAAGTTGATCCTAACTCTAATTTTCTTTTCACAGGTAGAATCGTTTTTGTTATCATCAGTCATATCATATGCTACATTGCTTCAATGGCTTCTCATTACTTTTACAATAAACTCTAGACTTTTCATGTGATGTACACGACCATGGATTACCTAGCCTCTTCATATATTTAACCTCATGTCATTTCACTCTTGTGTCCATAGAAGCAGTTTTGTGTGTGTTTATGTGTGTGTATATTTTCTACCTCTGTCCATTAAGTAGCCTTACAAAAAAAAAAAAAAGACATTCTGACATTTGTGAGAATCCCTAGCACCTAGATGTTAGTTTCTAAATACACTTCCCAATAAAACAAACAAGCTTTTTGGATAAATTGTTGATTCTAGAGCTGTGGCCTGGAAAGTACAAGGTGAGCCTGGAATATTTTGCAGTGCTGGAAACTAAAGACATCTTTTAAAAATGCTAGGGGCATATCAAAAATAGCAGGAGTCATGAGGAAGAAACTCTCGATGGCCAAACAAAAGATAGTTTGAACAATAAAATAAACGATGCTGCTATTGGATTATAATACATAGAATAAAATAACCAAGACTACACACTGGTATAAATAATCAACAAAGTGAATTAATGAAGAAGAAAGGAGAGTTCTTCTTTATAGTATAACTCAAATTAATAAATGTGGAAAGAATGATGGACACAGAAAAATCACTATTTGGGAAATACTATGTTAACAATTATTATAGGCAAAAATATTTGAGAAATGTTAAATTGGGTGGACAAAATATATAATGATATCCAGGATATTTCCATATTCTAAAAATATTTATCAAGATAGTGATTAATTACAAATGAAGAAATAGAAATTTATAGTGAAGAAACCTTGCAGGTACCATCTTAACAAAATGCTCTAAATTAATATTACTAGTAAGAAGACATATCAACATTATGTACTTGCTGGTACAATACACCGGGAAGAACAAATCTTCTCTTCTCTTATATTCTTGACAAAAATGCACAAACTCAGTCTAATCTGAGAAAACATCACAAAGATTCATATCAAGGCTATGAAAGACAAGTGAAATTGAAGGACTGCCCCAGATTGTAGGAGAGTATACAGAAGTTACAACTAAGAACAAAGTGTAATCCAGGATTATATCCTAGACCAGAAAAAGAACAATATTGGGGCAATAGGTAAACTTTGAATAAGATCTGTGAATAGTTAATGATATTGTACAAAGGTTAATTTCCTGGTTTGAGAAGTGTACCATGATTATTTAATATGTAAAGATCAGGGGAAACTGAATGAAAGATATATGTATGTTCTTGGAATATGAGTTTTACAACTTTGTTTTACAAGATTGTGTTATTTTTCCTCTTAAAATAATCTGATAATTTCCCAATTCACACAGAGCAAATTCCAAAATTCTTAACATGGTCTACAAGATTCTACATGATCCAGACCTACCTATCCTGATCAATCCCTTTCTGTACTCATCTCGCTGACTATTTCATTTAAAATATCCTTCTTGTTTCTCCTTCAAAATTTGAAGCAGGTCTAGTCTAAAGGTTTTTGCATTTGTTGTTTTCTCTGTCTGGAAGTCATTTTCCCAAGTACCCAAATGGATCACTCCCTAGCTCCCTTCCTTCAGGTTTCTATGCCCTAGGAGATCAAATAAATCTCATTATCATTATCCATTTAACCAACTTGTTTTGCTTCATCATACATACCATGTCTTGATAGTCTGTCATTATTATTATTATTATTATTATTACTATTATTATTATTTTCAATTTTAGTTTCTTTACTCATGTGTCAAAGGCTATGTAATTGATCCAGGATGCAGACTCCATCCTCATTAAATAAGATTATTGCTTGAAAAAGCATGTCAGCTTGTAATAACATTCTTAAACCCCTGTTGTATCTAAGTGGAGCCACATATTTATTCGTAGCAAATGGAATTTAAACATAAGGGTTTTGTGTCTCTTCTGAATTAACAAACATGTGTGCTCTCCCAAGAGGCTTTTTTCTTACCTGTCACTTAATGGAGAGGACTCTGAGGACCAAGAAGACGATGGAATCACACAATATGGAAGAATCTTTTTTCAAAAATTGCCAAGTGGAAGGCCACTTCCACAGGAGCGTTCTTTGCAGACTGTGACATAAGAACAAAATAAGTTTAATTATGTTAAGTTGCAGATAATTCAGAATTTATATTTTACTATGTCTAGAATTACTTTACATTCTAATGAATAATAATGAAATGCATTCCTTAAAGATGAGCTATATCCTTTACTTAGTGGGTAGGATGGAAGATGAAATGAAGTAAAGTTTTGACTTAACAGTCAAGGCTGAACATGCACTCACTGAAACTATAGATCTAGGCAAAGACATTGGAAACTGGAGTGCTAGTTATGTCTCCTGTTTATCCTGGTTAAAAATAAACTGCTGCCTGTTGAGCATTAAGACAATTCTCAGGCATTAAATTAGCTGAGGCTAGACGCTGACTGGAAATGTTTACAGCACCTCATGACTGCACACCTTCCTACTTTGCCTTCAGATGTTCAAGGAGGAAAATATCGAGGAAGAGATGTTCACCGTGACATAGCAGGGCAAGGACTCATAGAGAACGCGGGTAAAAGAATTTCTGCCAGACAAAAAGAAACCACACCTCACCAGAAAAGGAGAGCTGTCATCCTCGTGATGTCATGCAACTCAGACTTCATTATCCCTAAGAGGTATTACAATTAAGTGCTCTAGGGCCCCAATTCCTTCCTTTTCTGAAGATGGTTGCTGCAGCTTGTTTTTGTTTTAATTGTGGTTTTCCCTTGTCCCAGCTCCCCTCCTATATAGTCAGAGTTTTGGAGCAGCATACATTTATTTTTGTTCAGTGTTTGCTGCCCCAAGAGGAACTACATCCAGATTTTACAGAGATGACCCCTCACGACCTGGACTTGAAACTGGATGCAGTGATTAGAGGTAATTGTGTTGTATTCTTTGAGGAAAGGACAAGACGTTGTGTGTGTGAGAAGAAAAGTGGAGGAGAGATTTGTTTACCACCGCTGTGGACAGCTGCAATGACAGTTAGCTGATTGTACACGTCTTGCTCCTTCTCCACTGGATCTAATTTTGCCTGGAATCAGTTGTGAGGTCAGGAGCCCCAATTCCCCTTGTTGCTCCCCATGTGCTAGGTGGTGCCCTGAGCCTGTCCTTGCCTATGGAACATGAACAAAAGTGATTTGTCCCTTTCTAGCTGAAGGAGTTAAGAGGCTGCTGTGCTTTCCCCATGTTCTCTTTTCCCGTTTGACAGCTGAATGGAAAGTAACCCATGACTGTCAGGGAGAATGTCAGCTTCATATGAAAACTGTTTTGTTGTTCATTGTTTTATCCATGAAATATAAAACAGTGTTTGGTTCTAAAGGAATACATGGAATAATGAATGAATCAAGGAAGAAAGAAAGAAATGAAGGAAGAAGAGGACTAAATATATTTATTTATCACCTTTTTTTCTTATGGGAGAATATTAAAAATAACAGTACCAATAAACCATTTAATATCAGCATAACTTTTGAAGACTATGATACCAATATATTCTATAGTATTATAGGAAGAGCAACTAATCTGGGAATAGATCAGAGTTCTTAAAATTGCATACATTTAATTATGTGTCTGTGTATACAGTTTGTTTTTGCTTTAGTTTTCCACTGGCAGAATAAAAAAAAAACCACACAAACTTTATTAACAATTTCATGAGTTTGTGAAATATTATTTGGGGACAGAACTTTCTCAAACAAAGGCCTCATACTCAGGATTTTTTAGTGCGTATATGACACACTTGGAATTCTTTTAACTTTTAATGAATGTAAAAATCTCTATGTGCATGGTCTGGTACATAGTATGTATCACATAACATTTATAGAATTTTATTATCCTCCTATAATATTAACAAGTGAGGAAACAAGCACTGTAAGCAGATATACAAAGAATTATAATAAGAGAAAGTATAATGTTCTCATTTATGATACTGTAGATTTATTTTTATAATCTTTTTAATATAACAATAACATCTTTCCCTAAACTATTGATGTTGAAATACATTATATATGTAAGCATGTATGTTTGGATAGTGTAATCTGTGAATTTATATTTTAGAAAATTTATATCACCACGTTGTTAGTCTAGCTTTATAGACTCTGCTGAGAAGGTTAATATTATATAACATAAAGGTCTCTGTGAACAAAAACGTGATTACTGGATATTGTCTCATATTTACCAAGACAAAGCTTTATTACTAGAGTCAATTATTAATTATTTTTAATAAAAATACTGCAATTTTTTTTGCGTTAAAAAATTACATAGACGAGTTAGTGAAGGGAAGGGAATACCTTTGTTTCACATACATATACTTCCAAATTCATTTCATTCTCTGAAACACTACTAACTAGGCCAGTTTTCTCATTGCTCCCATTATATAATTTTTACCTCACTTTTATATCTCATGCCTTACTACTAGTCTTGATTGTAGTGCGCTTTCAATTCCTTGTCCAGTTTATCATTATGACAACAAACAATATAGTAGGAGCCAGTAAATATTTATCAATTGGCATCATTCCCTAATCTCTTTTTTTACCCTGAAGTTTATTACTATCCAGTACTCAAAGTATGTTATTACTCACAATCCTGGGATTGTCACATGTTTTTTATTACTTTTCTTCAGTCTAGATATTTTTTCTTAATTTATTTTATGGCTAACTGCCACAGAAATTAATTCCAGAGGTTAATTGATGTAAATATGTAGGTATTCTTCAGTATTTATACATTATAATACAATACACACTGAGGAAAGAAAGCTAACCATCCCACTGGAAAGAAATTTAATGTAGTATTTTTAAAATAAAAACATTTGCTTCACGCAAACTGAAGGAAGTCATGCTTGGCAAATTTTTCTGAGTTGGTGATAATATGCTGAATATAAAATACCAATTTTTAAACCTGCCATTGATTTTTCAATGGGGATATGTCCTCCCCAAAAAGAGGGAAAATGATATATGAGATTATTCTGAAGAGGTTAAACATTTTTAGTTACCATAAAGAAATTATACTTTAAAAATTATTACACTTGAATAGAGTAGAATGATATGATTTTTGGAATTAGATCAATAATGATTTGCCACACAATAACAAATATCTGAAATCTGCCCATTAATTGCTTGCCACCTCAATCTGTGACCTTCTAAATCTTCATCAAAATAATGAGTATCTCTTTCTTTTCCATGTATGGTTATTGTGTTAAACAATGTGTGAGATGGTTTCAGCACTTAGAAAATAAATAGTTAATGTTAGTTCCTTCTCTATAACCTGAACCATAATCTCCTTTAACAACAAACACATTTTGAGCTTCTGTGTGTTCAGCACTGTGATAGGCTATGGGGACACAAATCTGAACAAGAACTAATTTTTTCCCATAAGAGCACAGGCAGTTGTCAGTAAACTTACGTAGGTTTTAGGTGTACACTAAAAACAAAAAAGAGACGAGCACAGGCAGAATACCAAGATGGCACAGTAGGTAAATGCTATGCTTACCTTCTCTCATGACCACATCAAAATTACAACTAAACTACAAAACAACCATCATTGAGATTCACCTAAAATCTTGCTGAACCGACGCCACACAACTAAGGATACAGGAGGCAGCCAAAATAGCGAGACAACGAAACAGTTCTCAAATAAAAGATAAGAACAATGCCCCAGAAAAAAATCTAAACAAAATGGAGACAAGCAACCTACCAGACACAGAGTTCCAAACACTGGTTAATGAGGAAGCTCAGTGATCTCAGGGAGAACCTCAACAATGAGATAGGAAACATGAAAATGGAGATAGAAAACATGAAAAAGAACCAGTCACAAATAAAGAATACAATAATGGAAATGACAAATATATTACAGGGAACCAACAGTAGACTATGAAGCAGAGGATCAAACCAGCGATGTGAAAAACAAGGTAGCAGAAAACACCCAACCAGAAGAGCAAAAGAAAAAAACAGAATCCAAAATAAATGAAGGGAGTTTAAGGGGCCTCTGGGACAACATCAAGCATACCAACATTCACGTTATAGGGATACCAGAAGGAGAAGAGAGCAAGGATTTGAAAACCTATTTGAAGAAATAATGACAAAAACTTCTCTAACCTGGTGAAGGAAATAAATACACAAGCCCAGAAAGCACCGTATCCCAAACAAGAGGAACCCAAAGAGGCCAACACCAAGACATATCATAATTAAAATGTCAAAGGTTAAAGACAAAGAGAGAACCTTAAAAATAGCAAGAGAAAAGCAGTTAGTTACCTACAATGGAGCCGCCATAAGACTGTCAGTTGATTTCTCAACAGCAACTTTGCAGTCCAGAAGGGATTGGCATGAAATATTTAAAGTGACTACACTTTAAATATTTTACTCTAACCAGCAAAGCTATCATTTAGAATTGAAAGACAGATCAAGAACTTCGCAGACCAGAAACAGCTAAAGGAGTTCATCACCACCAAACCAGTATTACAAGGAATCTTAAAAGGACTTCCTTAAGATAGGAGGGGAGTTAGGGATGGGTGAAAAGGGAAGGGATTAAGAAGCACAAATTGGTTGTTACACAGTAGTCATGGGGATGTAGGGTACAGCATAAGGAATATAGCCAATAATACTGTAATAACTATGTATGGTGCCAGAAGGGTATTAGATCTATCATGGTGATAGATGGGAATGGTGTTAGGGGCAGGGTGAAAAAGGTATTAAGGAATATGAATTGGTAGTTACAAAATAGTCATGGGATGTAAAGTATAGGGAATATAATCAATAATATGGCAATAACTATGTGTAGTGCGAAGTGGTACTGGTTAAGGAGATCACTTCCTAAATTATATAAATTATATGAATGTCTAACCACTATGCTCTACACTTGAGACAAATATAAAATAATATTGAATGTCAACTCGAATTGAAAATTTAAAAAAGGGTGGGGAAGGTCAATAATATTGTGATAGCGTAGTACAGTGTTAGATTGTTGCTGGATATATCATGGTGATCACTTTTTAGCATAGGGAATAAAATCAATAATGTGGTAAAATCTCTGTATAGAGCTAGGTGGGTATTATTGTTGAGTAACTATGACTTACACCTGAAACTAATATAATATTGTAATATATATATATATATATATATATATATATATATATATATATATATATAATATTGTATGTTAGCTGTATTTTAATAAAAAAACTTAAAACAAAGGAAGAGCACATAGCCTAGAAAAATATTTCTAATTTCTATCTTCTCTGCTACCCAAGAATAGTGACCAATTATGCTCAGTTTTCAGATTGCAAACTATGCATACTTAGGTTTTAACACTTGATACATGTATTATTTTGAAAAAATATATAAATTCTACTACAAATAATGTTCTAAAAGTAGGAAAGTTAACTTACTATACATGCCTTCCTATGAGATTGGTGCAAAAGTAATTGCAGTTTAAAAGGTTAAAAATAATTGGAATAAAACACAATTACTTTTGCACCAACCTAATAGAAATTTACATTGGTGGACACTTGGCACCAACATCAAAAAATCAAAGAACAAATGTTCCTTGTATAAAGGAATAAGTCAATACTTACGTCCTCCGGATTATATAGTTTCCAATGTAATGTTCATTTTATTGCAGGCTCTCAAAAATGTTAATTTTTATTTATTTTATTTAATTATTATTATTTTTCTCAGTATGGCTCCTCTGTTATAGTCTGAAGAGACTTAACCTGAAATCATTAGAAGTCCCCAAATATGCAAAGCTGTTTCTCTTAAAGTATAACCCACTTTTTTCTATATCTGCTTCCTGAATATTTTCTTACCACCTGCTAAACATCAAGATTGCATCATTCACTTTAATTTAAAAAAGAATCATGCAATTTAAAAAAATATGCAATTCTCATCATGATTATTGCCCTGCAAAGAATGGAATAATAAATGCAAACAAAGAAACTATGCTGGATATTATGTATAATATGAAGAATAATGAACCTTCCAAAGATAACTATACCCCAGTCCTGGAAACTGTTACCTTACATGGAAAAAAAGACTATGCAGGTTAAGGGTTTTGAGGTGCGGAGATAATCCTAGATTATCCAGGTGGACCCAATACAATCACGTACATCATTGAAAAGGAAGACCCTTTTCCAATTGTGGTCAGAAAGAGCTGTGAGGGCCATAACAGGGATAGAGAGACACTACCTTGCTGGAGAAAAGGGGTTACAAGCCAAGGTATGAGGAAAGTCTCTAGAAGCTGGAAAAGGGAAGAAAATTGCCTCCTAGAACTTTCTGAAAGGAATGTAGCTCCACCAATACCTTGATTTTAGCCCAGTGACACTGATTTGGGATTCTGACTTACAGAACTATAATGATAATAAATTAGTCCTGTTTTCAAACTACTAGGTATACAAAAAAATGTGCTATGACAAAGTGGATAACTAATATAGTATGTGAGACTCAATTTCCAGTAAACTGATTTTCCACAATGTGCAAATGAAAATTGAGTCTCAGTAAAATTATAAATTCATTGTGAGATATAATTTTAGGTTTAAATGTTAGTGATTAAAACTCTAATATTAAACTCATGAATGCCATTTTTGTGATTCATGAATGCCATTGATCATGAATGCTATTTAATAAATAACTCTTGAGATGATTTATATAAATTCTTGAATAAATACATAATTGGGGTTGATCTATTTATACGACGTCTCTGTGGCTGTAGTGTCACTTTTATCTTAGCAATACTAATCGTTTTGCTAGAGTGCTATAACAGACAATTTAATTAAAATGACATTATTAAAAGTAATTTAACCTATTAAAACATAAGCATATTTGTCATGCAGGGTCTCTGGACCTGCACCCCACACAAGAACACAGGATATGGTCCTGCACCCCACACAAGAACACAGGATATGGTCCTGCACCCCACACAAGAACACAGGATATGGTCCTGCACCCCTCACAAGAACACAGGATAGGGTTAAATGTGGGAACATCCCTAGCTCATTCTATCGTGAGTCTCAAGTTAGTTGAAACAGGATTATTTATTTTTGGACAATTACTTTTGAAGTGAATATTGATAAATTATGACTGTTGCTGTGGAGTGTAGACAGTATATTAAGTCACCTTAAAAATATATTTCACAGATAAATGATTGAAAGAATTGTGTAGAATTAAAATCGAATATTTAACAGGAGCCAAATAACTCTCCAAATTTTTTTGGAAACTATCTTTTGAATGATGGAATCCAATTAATCTATATTTCATCAGAGACGAAAGTAAGAAAAGAGGGCATAATCGATAAGAAGTCTCATGTCCTTTGTTGGTTTATTTCTTCCCTTTTGTAAAGAATTTCTAAATATTAAAACCGCATTACAAATGAATGGGAAGCTGCTTAAAATAGTTAATTCCATCCTGAGAAAGTCCACAGAGGGGTTGGATACATTTTTTAGAGCAAAGACATCATACCAAAAAATGATGATCCGCTCGTAAAATTAACTTCAGGAAAACTGAGATTCACTTCATTGTTGAAAGACTATTTATTTAGAGTTAGTTCCTATAGACAATATTACTCTGACTAACTATTTTATGCCTATTTTATGCACTCTCATTTCAACATGCAAATAAAGGAGTGATATCAGATAAGGATCAGACATTTCAGGGAATAAATAGGTTATGTTTGTGCTCAGCCAAATAGGTATGCCTATCTATTTCCTATCCTTTGAACAACAACAACAACAAAAACAACAGGAAAACAACAACAAAAACAAAAACCTATTTTAAAACATGTTTTTCCCCTCAACTTTTCTACTCCAAAAAATGCTAAGTAAGAGATAGCCAGGAAAATATTAAAGATAAAACCTGAACTCAACCAGGGACACATGAGGAAGTTAAAAACCTCTCTGACCTTTGACATTTTATTCAAGCGGATAAAGGTTTTCATCTTCCGTGTGTGACTTTTTAATCTTTATTACACCACCATGACAGCTCATCAATTGTAAAGAATACTTTTGAAAAGGTCCCAAAGAACTATCTTAATAATATTAATGATCTTTGCCATAACAAAACGAGCTACTCTATTTTGACAAAGGGTGCATATCCATTAAATTAGTCACTTTTCCCTCTCCTCCTCCTTACTCCATTCCAACACGAAAAGGCAAATACTGGAGTGTGATCAATGTGATTTGCTAGAATCAAGAACTGTATGAGAACAGTTACAGCCTTTGTGACTTTGATAATGCCATTCTTATTGGTAAACATCAATAACAATTTCTATATCATATTTTATTCTATTTCATATTTGCTAAGTATAATGCTAGTCACCTATTAGGTTACTCAATGTATTGGACTTTGTATTAGAAAAATAAGTATATATTTTCGTCAATAGGATGAGTGAGTATAACTTAATGAATAACTAATACTACGAAGTTATTAATGAACATTATAATACTAACAAGTGTCCTCCTCTTAGTCTTACTGCCAGCACAAAAATATTTTACTGGTTTCTTGTGGGCCATGCCTCCGTGTTTCTAAATTTTACTTCTATTTCTTTTACTTTTAATTTAGAAATTTTAGACCTTATGTATTGCCATCATGTTATGGTAAATGAAGGTCATCATAGTTTCAACTCCTAATTTACTAGTCTCTGGATTCGGTAGGTAATTGCACTCCAATTTTAATTAAATCATTAGTATGCATTTGCATTATTATTACTATATAAATACTGCACAATACTGAGCTAAATGCTATGTATTGTATTCCCAGAAGTGTCTCTGTTCCCTTCACATTTGTTTTGTTGTGGTAGTTATTTTCTTGTTAGAGAATTTTCTGAAATATTAGTGATATTTGCTGTCATTTAATTTACATCATATTTAAGAGTCGAAAATAAGAGTTTGATAGCAAGTTTGCTTTCACAGGAAAATCCCAGGTACTTTCAGGGCAAGGTGCCGAGAGTGAGGGAGGTTCTTTGTCAAGTGACCACCAAATACCAGCAAATACACTTGAGTTCTTTCCTTTGTGGTTCTAGCTGTCTTCTGTCTGCCAACCAGTCTTGACTGCTGTCATCTGGTGTTAGCAAAGGATAGAGATTGATTAGTCTTAGTCTAAATCACATAAAATTTCCCATGTCATCTGAACCCTCACCAGACCTTTCTGTGAATTTTAGCCTTTTCGAAGCTATAGGAGGCTGACTGGTTCACTTCAGTCACTTGGATGGCTGCGTATAACATCATTTGCATTACTGCATCTATCTATAGTCAATCATCCAAAAACTTTTGTAATTACTTGTTTATTCTGTTTCATATTCCTATTTTTTTCCTTGTGTATCAATATCTTCAACTTTATTTTCACTTTAGTGGGGTTTCAAGTGGAAAAATAATACATACGGCCAAGTAGTCATTGTTAATTAGAAGTCAGATTCCTTTTCAAACTTAAAAGCTCACATTACACAGACACAAGGCAAATCAGGAGTAGCCTAGGGACTATTTACTAGATAGATGGCTCTAAGTAGCCATAATGGTGGATTTAAGTACTTTTCTCCACTCAAAGAAACCTTTGCTTAATCATATATTATCTCTGTAATTTAATACACATCTGTTCTCTCATATTCACTTCTTTTCATTTTTAACTTTTTTCTCTCCAATTTTATTGTTTTCTTTACATTTATTTCTTTTTTACTGTGGTAAGCAAATTTACGTGACATCTACCATCTGAACAAAACTTTAAATGCACAATACGGCATTGTTAAGTATAGACACAATGCTGCACAGCAGATCTTTATAACTTATTTTGCATAACTGAAATTTATACCTATTACACATCAACCCACTATTGTCTCTCTCCCCTACACCTGCCAACAATCGTTCTACTCTGTTTCCATAAGTTTGACTTTTAGATAATGCATAAAAGTGGAATCATGCACAGTATTTGTCCTTTATGACTGTATCACCTGAATTTGCATAATGTCCTCCAGGTTCATCTATGTTGCTGTGTATGCGGTATTTCCTTTTCTAAAGCTTCATAATACTCTACTGTATGTGCATACCACATTTCTTATCTTTTCATCTGTCTTGGACATTTTGGTTGTTTCCGTATCTTGGCCATTGTGAATAATGCTGCAGTAAACAGAGACTGAAGTTATCTATTTGAGATCCTGATTTCAATTTTTTGGATAAATATTCAGAAGTGGGACTGTTGGATCACATTGTAATTTGATTTTTAGATTACTGAGGAACCTCCATCCTGTTTGCCATGGTGGGTGCACCAATTTACATTTATACCACATCGTACAAGGGTTCCAGTTTCTCTGCATCCTTGTCAACATTGGTCATTTTATTTTATTTTTGATAATAGTATTCTAACAGGTATACTTGTAAGGTAATACCACATTGTGAGTTTGATTTGCATTTTCTCCATGATTATGTAGAGTATATTTTTGAGTACATTGAAGTTGAGTATATTTTATGTACCTGTTGGCCATTTGCTTGTCTTATTTGGAGAAATGTCTATTCCTTTGCCCATACTTTCTTTTTCTTTTCTTTACTTTTTTCTTTCTCTGTCTCTCTGTCTCTCTGTCTCTCTGTCTCTCTGTCTCTCTGTCTCTCTGTCTCTCTGTCTCTCTCTCTCTCTCTCTTTATATGATAATCTCTTATCATTTTGCAGGGCTGTGTTTGATCTCTTTCAAAAACATGTTTCTTTCTTTCTTTCTCTCTGTTTCTTTCTTTTTTTTTTTTTCTTTTTTTTTTTTTTTTGGCTATTGAGTTGTTGGAGTTTCTTATATTGATCCATTATCAGATATATGTTATAAATACTTTTGCCCGTTCCATAGGTAGATTTTTAACTCTATTGATATTTTCCTGTGTTTTGTAGAATCTTTTTTAGTTTGATATAGTCCCACTTGCCTATTTTTGCTTTCCTTGCTTGTGGTTTTGGTGTCACATCCGAGAAACCAATGTTGAGACAAATGTCATGAAGGTTTTTCTTTTTTTTTTCCTCAGAGTCTTACAGTTTCGGGTCTTATGTTTAGATCTTTAATCCATTTTGAGTTTATTTTTGTGTATGTCATAAGATAAGGATCCAATTTCATTTGTTTGTATATGGATATCCAGTTGTTACAACACTACTTATTGAAGAGACTATCCTTTCCCCATTGTGTATTCTTGACACATTTGTTGAAGATCAGTTGACCATATATGTGTGGGTTTATTTCTGGGCTCTTTATTCCATATGTTCCACTTTTCTCTATATCCATATGTCAGTACCGTACTGTTTCAATCACTATAGCTTTGGAAATGTTTTGAAATCAGAAAGTGCGATGTCTCTAGCCTTTATCTTGGTCAAGATTGGTTTAGCTATTCAGGGTTTTTTGTGGTTCAATATGTATTTTATAATTGTTATTTCTTTTTTTATTTCTGTAAACAGTGCCAATGGAATTTTTATAGGGGATACTATGAATATTTTAATAGTATTAAATATTTCAATACATAACATGTGACATCTTTCCATTTATTTGTGTCTTTTAAAAGTTCTTTCATCAATGTTTTTTTAGTTTTCAGTGTATATCTTTCACCTTCTTGGTTAATTCTTAAGTATTTTATTATTTTTGGTGCTATTGTAAATGAGATTGTTTTCCTCATTTCCTTTTCAGATTGTTAGTGTATACAAACACAAATGATTTTTGTATGTTGATTTTGTATCCTATAACTTTACTGAATTCATTTATTGGTTCTAACATACATGTTGCTGTTGTTGTTGTTGCTATTTTCGTGTGTAAAGCATTTTCATTTTCTACATGTAATATTATGTCATCTTCGAAAGATAATTAGGTTGGTGCAAAGGTAATCGCGGTTTTTGCAATTATTTTTAACCTTTTAAACCGCAACTACCTTTGCACCAACCTAATACATCTTTTTTATTTTCTGATTTCAATGTCTGTTATTTATTTTTCTTGCCTAATTGCTCTGGGTAGGACTTCCAGTAAAATGTTGGATAGGAGTAGTGAGAGTGGGCATTCTTGCTTCGGTCCTGATCTTGGAGAAAAAGCATTTAGTTTTCAACCACTGAGTATAAAGTTTGCTGTGTTTTTTTCACATGAGGCCTTTTTTATATTGAGGTAAATTCCTTCTTTACCTATTTATTTGAGTTTTTATTATGAAAAAAAGGTTTGGTTTTGTCAAATGCTTTCTCTGCTTCTATTGAGCTTATTTATTTTTCTTCTGTGTATATAGCATGTCCTCATTTTACCCTGCCCTGCTTCATGCAAATTTAGGTACCACTACTCCCTACCTTAAGATATATTTCTGTAAGCAAAACTTATAGAGCTACATAGTGGAAGACATAGCCTTGATTTGGAAGGCAAATATCACTTTCCAAATAACCCAGCTATTTATCTCTCATCACTCTTAGACTAACTATTGTACAAAGATGTATAATAAAACCTTTGAAGAGAAATCTCTATACAATATTGACTGTAAACATTATGAATTAGTCACTTAACTCTTGGAGGCCAATTTCACAGAATTCTACACAGACTTTCCTTATACTAAAAGTATATTCTTCACCTCCAGTAAAACCCAGAACACTAGATATAATCTTGCTATTGGTAACTGTTAAATAGATTCATTGCAGGTCTCCCAAGTGTATTTGTTATATTTCTTCTGTTTGTGCAAATATTGCTACAAAGTTTTCACTGGTATTACACTTGAAGAATAGTTATTCAAGAAGAGGACTAGACCTGGCATCTACTCATCATATCAGTATTGTGTTCCTCAATTCCTATCAAATTATTCATTTCTGGTCTCTTGTTAAGAGTCAAATTTGATCCTCAGTGCTGCAGTTTTATAGTTCCTTCTGTCTATTCAATTTCACAGTTTTCTAGTCCAGTATAACCAGCCTCACATTTCACTTAATTTCTAATTTTTGAATTATGATTCATAAGTTTTAAAATATTTTTTAAAACAGAATAAAATATTTCTTAACATTTATTATATTTATACACTTTACACCAACTATCACAGAAAAATAACTAAGTGGCACACACAACTGTGCACAGCTAGTTAATGACCAGAATTTATAATTACTAAAAACATTTTAAAAGGAAATTGCAGTATATTTTGTAAAGAAGTTTAAAAAGCTTTAGCAAATCCATGTCAAAATTAAGTTTTTATTAATTAATGGTGCTCTTCCGGTGAGCTATATATATACCATATGTATTTGCTACTGAATTTTTGTATTTGTTATTGAATCATATAATATATAAATAATATTAATATGATGTAATGACATCACAAAGAATAAGTAATCGGTTATACTACCAAACTGGACTTTCAGTATAGAAACACTTGTTTGCAAAAGAGGAAATATGTATAATTCATCCTATTACTTTCTATCTTAGTCTACAAATACAGGATGAAAAAGAAATGAACAGTACAATTCATTTACAAAAAAAATATTGATAAAACCATGGACCATAACCAGTGAATGGGCCACCAGGAGTTGTGAACAAAATCCACATAACATATTTTGTGTTGTAGCGTGCTTACTATGCCAAAATTTGAAATTCAATATTTCAACAATTTCTATCACTCTCTGTAACTTGATTAAAGATTACTAATTTGAAGTAGTTAAAAAAAAAATTTGGTTAGCGTGTTATTCTTTTTATTATTGAAGTAAAGGGTTAAAGGAATGTGTGTGTGTGTGCAAACACAAAAGTAAATTGTTTTAATTAACAGAATTTGATTGACTATAATATCACATAAAAATATATGAAAAACTATAAGCTGTTCAGAGAATATATTTTAGCTAGAGATTGAAATAGCTATACTATCATACTTCTAAGATAGATATGTAATATACTGGACTGTCTAATGCCATATATACCTGTCACCCTTGAACTCTATTTCTTTAATTTTTTAAAGATTTTTAAAAATGTTTTTGACTTATGTATATTTACTGAATTGAAATTTATTTAATCTACATAAATGGCAGCAGTCTTTTATTCAGAAGAAGAACCTATAGAACTAAGGAAAATGATTAGGATTATTTATTTTGCTTAGCATCAATGCATATATCTTGAATTTTTATTTTTATGTGATTAAGTTGCTTTAAATTGCTGCATACATATCAAATGCACAAAAATACACAATAGCTAAAAAGATCTGTCAACATGTTACAGAAGGATGGTAATAGTAAATGTTTTGGAGAAGCCTAGGTAACAAAGTGTGCTACTTCTACACAAAGGCTTCATGTTTAATGCATTCACATTTGATAATTGTATAATGATTTGTTCCAAAATACAAAGAGGGCAATTGGGTGAACACTAGCTATACTACTAAAGTGTTGTTTCTACAGTTATGTAAAAAATGTTACTTGTTAATTAGCTTATTGTCAGCGTGTAATTTTATGATAGTCAGGATTTTTAGGTTGCATTTTAATTCAAGAACACTGGAAACAAATCACTTGATTGAATGTACCCTCTGTACATGAACAAACCTGACCTTAAGTCTTCGTAACAAGGTAAGGCTGTCAACACATCTAAAGACTCTAAAGTCCTAAAATATAATTCATCCCAAAGAGTTTACTGTTTTTCATAAAGTTTTAAAAAGCTAAAGATAAGAAATGTGGGCGCTTTATCTTAAAAACACGTAACATAACAATAATAAAAAAAATGGAAACAAATTAGAAAATGATAAACTTTAGATTTCATTTTCTGTACTGTTTTAGTTCCATCAAGTGTAGATTGCTATTTAAGTCTATTTTCAGAGTTATTGCCTGAGCAACAGCTTTGTATATTCTCCTATTGTACAGATATATTCCATCGATCGTTTATTATTAGATGACTGGAAAATAAATGTTTCTTCTGAGACTAAAACACTAGTCCAGTCTTTACTGGGAAGGTGCCTCCACATGGGAAACAGAAGATCTGGGCAAGACCTGCCCGACCCCCAGCTGGGGCTAAGGGGCTTAGTATTTAGTAGGGCTCTGCGTTCTCTGCTTTTCTGCACATCAAAAGCTTATGCAAAATGTGGAGTCTGGGATACAGGACAATCAGCCTCACGTTTTAATTGAGCGAGTGAAAAGTTATTAGGCAGAGCCATTTTCCAGGGATCTTGACAAAGCCGATGAGATTTAAAAAAACATAATATCACAAATTGATGGATTAGTTCTGTAGAGAGAAGATTAATTAGCTTCTGTGGTGAAGGAGCACACTCATATCCAAGAGTTTTAGAATATACAAATGTATGCATGTTAGCAATAGCTAGGAGTAATTCCAATCAAGACTGTGAAACCCAGATGGCTGTAGAGTCACTCCTTAAAGTTGTTTATAAAATTCTGTATTCTTCTTAACGATTTAAAGCACTGCTTACAGAGAGGGCATGAGATAGATAACAAAGGCATTGAAACACACATTCTGCTTTAGTGAACTTTGAATGCTAAGCTGCTTCTTGCCGTTCAGACATGGAAGAGTAGAACAAGTTATTTGTTGTCACTGACATATCAAGTCACTTGACATAGCAACAGGGAAATGGGTTCAAAGACCCAGCAGCAAAGGAAATAAACAAGCTCATTCAAAAACCAAGAGTCTAAAAAAAATGTGGTCATTATCTATCTCTATCCAAAACACTGAAAAATAAACTCTATTCAACAAAATTTTCTCTTTATCATTTTCTTGGGTAAACATCAAAGCATTTTTCAAAGTTATTTTGTGAAAGTTTCTTTTCCTCCTTTATTTCCCTAGTCTGGCCAGTTGCCCTCCACACAGGCAAGTATTTCTTGTGCATCCACTTTCTTGTTTATCATTTCAGAGATAGTATGTATATGCTATTAAAAACAGTAACAATAAACAAATTAAAACACTTTAGCAAAAACCATCAACAATAACAAAAGTAGATCCTTATTTCTCCTTTATGTCTATCATGGATTTTATCTTAAGTGTTTTTGAAACGAGCAAGTTTTTGCTGATTCTGCATTATAAACGCCCCTCTTCTCCAAACCCAGTATCATTTTAACTGCTGCCCTCATTAATGAAGTGATCACATTTTGGACGGTTGTTTCCTCAGTCCATCACACCTTTTAAGACTTGCCATGAAATGTGTTCCTGAGTAAAGAAAGGGTAGGAATTAATCCACCAGACCCAGTCTGCCCTCATCAAATACTGCACGTAAGGGCATGGATTCCTAGACAATTCCACTATGTTTTCGCGTAGGGTTCCCTCAGGTCCCTTCCCACCTCAACCTCCCATTCTTGGACAAGATTCCAAGCTCTCAGGTTAAACCTGCATTAAAATGGCCAACACCTTTCTGAATTCCTCTCTTCTTCAGTGGCCCACCTGTGAGTAGAGACTGACAGGAGGTGAAGTGGCGTCCAACAGGCAAGCGATTCCCTCAAGTAGTGGGATCCTATGCCTGCCTTCAGTAACTTCCAGAGCAATTAAAGATCAGGTTTTGTTTTTATTTTTAATTATTTCACTTCTGTCCAAAATCTTTTTGTCTCCCTCATTTCCCAAATAACCGCAAGATCTGACAATTAAGTTCGAGAACTCATCCTAGAAAAAGTGCTACGTACCTCATTGCTGAATATCACTACAGTCACCTTCGAAGGACTCCCCTTGGGAAGCTATGCACCTATGCCAGTGCCTAGTCCACCCTTCAAAGCAATTTTGGAACTTTTTTTCTGGAATGGCCATCAGAGCTGTCATCGTATTACCCTTGATGTCCTGAAAGTCATCAAAAGGTCTTTCTGTCCATATTTCTTTTATTTTCGGGTAAAGAAAGAAGTCACTGGGGACCAGATCAGGTGAATAGGGAGGGTGTTCCAATACAGTTATTTGTTTACTGGCTAAAAACTCCCTCACAGACAGTGCCGTGTGAGCTGATGCATTGTCGTGATGTAAGAGCCATGAATTGCTGGCGAAAAGTTCAGGTCGTCTAACTTTTTCACGCAGCCTTTTCAGCACTTCCAAATAGTAAACTTGGTTAACTGTTTGTCCAGTTAGTACAGATTCATGATGAATAATCCCTCTGATATCAAAAAAGGTTAGCAACATTGTTACAACAAGTTCACAAACTTGTCAGACTTCCTTTGAATGCTAATATCTATGGGGGAGAAAAAAAAAACCAAAACTTGAGTGTTGCATACAAATAGTCCACATTTGAACTCTGGCTCTCTTCTTTATGACTTGGGTCCCATTGGCAAATCAGTTTTTTTTGTTGTTTTTTTACTGAGCTTCAGTTTTAGAGGCTCTCGAATGAAAAATAATAACAATGAGCTTAATCGTGTTGTTATGAGTATCCAATGTGATTAAGGAATCAAGTGTCTAGAACATAATCAGTAGACAATAAATGTTAGATTATTTCTCTTCTCTCATCCTTCAGTCTTTTCAATTCTCCCCTCCTCAAGTAAGTTCTCCCAGCTTCTTTCCTTGAGAACTAATCATTCCCATAGTCCCTTGTAACACATAATTTATCACAGAATGCTACACGCTCTACTTAACATTACCAGTATTTTTTCACGAACAATTAAAAACAAGCAAATAAGAAGAAACAATTTTATGGTGATTCTACTGTACACAACTCATGTAGACTCAATGTCCCTAAAGTAGTAACCTTAGTTTTAATCCTTAAAACAGTAGACATAGCAACATAAACTTTATAAGTACTCAATAACATTTCCTGAGGATAACAATTTTTGAAGGTAGCTGTATATCACAATGAATGTAAGCAAAATAAAAACCTGAGCTAAAAAAAAAAAAAAGTTCACTATGGTCAAGTTGTTCAACAGAATTGATAGTGGTACTAATTAGTGCGTGTTTGTTTTTGCTTTCAGTTTTTTACTAGAATAAATTGATCTACAAAACTATCTTCATAGGGCAAGTTAGCATGAAACATCTTAATAAAATTAGGCATTTCAAAATAAGGTTGGCACTTTCAGCACTACATACGAGAACATTTATACCTGTAGGATCAGCTTGTATAATGAATAGAAAAGCAAATCATACACGTATTCCCCACTAATTACCTTGTTGCAATTATTTTCTCCTGTAATTAGTCTCTTTTTAATATTTTATTCCAAATTCTTACAAATACAAACTTTTTTATCATTAATATTCTAAACTTTTGATGTGGCTGTTCAATGAAAAATCCCTGTTTGTTGTTCCTTTTTTTTTACATAAAAAGGGAATTTTAAAAATACGAATAGCAACAAAGCAACAATACCAGCGATAAAATAACAAGAAAATCTCCAATTCTTTCCCTCTGATAAAAAACATAAGAATGCTTCTCTCTTAAAAAAAACACAAAACTAATAGACTGCATTTTATGGCTGTTTTGGGTTCTCAGCAAAAGTGACCAGAAGTTACAGAGATTTGCACTCTTGTCCCCACACAAGCACAGCCTCCCGATATTGAAGATGCCCACCAGACCTTACATTTGATGAACCTACACTCACACGTCACAATCACTCACATCCCTAGTTTACATTACAGTCCCCACTTGTACATGCTACCGGTTTTGGCAAATATATAATGACATGCATTTATCATTAGTGTACTATACAGCACATTTTTTCTGTCCCCCCAAATACTCTGAATTCTACTTATTTATCTCTCTTTCCTCCCTAACTCTGGCCAACCACTGAAAGGATCTTTTTATTATCTCCATACTTTTGTCTTTTCCAGAATGTTACGTTCTAGTTGGAATCATACAGTATGTGGCCTTTTCAGAGTGGCTTCTTTCACATAGCAGCATGCATTTCAGGTTACTTTGTATCTTCCCATGACTTGATAGCTCATTTACTTTTCACACTGAATAATATTCCATTATCTAATGTACCAGAGTTTATCCATTCACTTAATGAGGGCCATCTTGGTTGTTTCCACATTTTGACAATTATGAATAAAGCTGCTATAAACATCCATGTACTGGTCTGGTGTGGATATAAGTTTCCAACCCTTTGGGGTAAATACCAACAAGCACAATTACTTGATCATATAGTTAGAGTATGTTTAGTTTTGAAAGAAACTGCCAAACTTCTTTCAAAGTGACTGAGAGGTCCTGTTTCTCCCCATCCTTTGCAGTGTTGGGTGTCACCAGTGTTCTGGATTTTGGCCATTCTAATGAGTGTGTAGAGGTATCTACTTGACATTTTCATTTGCATTTCCCTGATGACAAATGATGTGGACCACTTTTTTGGTTCATTTTTTAAAATCCCATTGTTTAGTTTTCTGTTGCTAAGTTTTAAGGTTGTTAAAGAAATATATTTTGGATGAGTCCTTCATCAGATATATCTTTTGCAAAAATTTTCTCCCTGTGACTTGCATAACTTTTATTTTCTTTCCTTGTCTTTTTTGCATTAACTAGAACTATAAGTAGGATGTTGAAAAGTGGTGAGAAGGGAAATCCTTGCCTTGTTCCTGATCTTAGTAAGAAAGCTGTGAGCTTCTCATTATTAAGCATAATGCTACCTGTATATATTTTATAGGTATTTTTTATCAAACTGAGGAATTGCCCCACCCTTCCTGATTGACTGAACATTTTTTTAATCATAAATATACGTTGGATTTTGTCTCTTTTTTTCTGCAACTACTGATATGATTATGTGATTTTGAATGTTTCATTTTTAACATCTATCATGTCTAGAAATAATCTCTGAGATAACATAATACCATAATATAGGCAGCATGGCATACAAGTTTAGAATGTAAGCTTTTAAATCAGAATGTTTGGATTCAAATCCTGGCATTGGTGCTTACTATATGCACAGCTTTTGCCAAGTTACCTGATCACTCTATGCTACAGCTTCCTGTCTGCAAAATGGGGACAATACAGTGCCAGCCTCAGCAGATTTCAGTGAGATTAAATATTTTATATACATGAAGCACTTAAAAAAGTGTTTGACACAGGTGCACATTATAGAAATGTGTGTTTTCCCTCCAAATGGTAATGTACACACCAAAGAGGCTGGAGTATCTAACTTATTCATTCACTGCTGTATCTAAAGTGCCTAAGACGTTGTCTCATTTGAATGTCACAGGTGAAATGAACCACCAAGTGAAAAAAGATATACTGGGACTGTAAAACACAGCTCTAAACTCACACTGATATTTTTAGTCCATAAATAAAATCCACTTATACAAAACTGATTCATCAGCAAACAAGACGACTGCTAGTTCAACAGGCACCTTTGTTCAAGTTAGATAAAAGGGAGCCCCTTCCTTTAGGACAAAGGAGCACTGAGCCAGAAAATATGTTTTGGTGAGAAAATTATTTCTGTTGACTGAGAACAATCTTCATGCCATATCAGGCCCTTCTCAATAGAGAAAGGTCACAGAATAGTTAAAGATATTGCTCAGTCAAGGAGCGACAGAAAAAAGATAGTTAACAGTTAAAAATTCAGTGTCTAAATTAGAATTAATAACTCTAAATTGGTATTCTAAATTGGTATTTTCTAACTACTATTTCTTGATTTCCTCCTTTTAATAGATAGATCATTTCAGGATAGCGATGAACAGGAGAAAAATAAGAACCTGTGCAAGTGTGTGTGTGTGTGTGTGTGTGTGTGTGTGTGTGTGTGTGTGTGTATGTGTGTGTGTGTGTGTGTGTGTGTAGGTAGGTAGGCAGTTTTGGCTAGTATGGGAGGATAATATGCCTATGAAACATGTATATGCGTACTCCCTTTGCTGGAATATTATTGCTTGAAACAATAGCTTTAGGTATTTACCTTTTCTTTCTTTCCAGTGAGCAGAAACATCTTCCATTTCATAAGCATCTGAAAATATTCAGGTTGTAAGTCCTGAATTTATAAAATTGGAAGTCCTGAATTTATAAAATTAAAGATTTTACTGTGTTCACTTCCTTTTGGATTTAATAAGGAATCTTTTCTAAATTAACTCCTGCCTTCTTTTCCTCCACTTCTGTTTCCATCTAACAATAAATAGGTATTCTTTAACCTGACCCATTTTCTTCCTACTCCCTCTGCTCTAAAGAGTCTACCACATTTCCATTGACTATGAGTTTCTACTTGTTATAGGTTCAGTTATATTTAATTATTTCTTTTTTTTATAATTTATTTTTTAAATTTATTGGGGTGACAATTGTTAGTACAATTACATAGATTTCAGGTGTACAATTCTGTATTACATCATCTATAAATCCCATTGTGTGTTCACCACCCATAGTCAGTTCTCCTTCCATCACCATATATTTGATCCCCCTTACCCTCATCTCCCACCCCCCACCCCCTTTACCCTCTTATAATTATTTCTTGATTATGACAATTTCCAAATTTCTCTCCTTTGTAAATCCATATTTTCGTACAATAAATATATCTGTTATGATGGTTTATAGCAATAGAACTTATGTAAAGTTATACTGTATTTGCAAAGTAAAAATAAATACATATGTAGCTCCATCACCAAATCTATGCCTGCCTAGAGATTGTGCCTGAATTAGAAAAGGAACTGTAAATACAGATTAAACATTTATTAGGTGCAATTTCATTAAAGTTAAGAGGCAAATGCATTAAGAAATGTTATGAGATGTTTGACCTGGTCACATGTGAGAAATGAGGAAAAAGGCATTTGCTTATGAAGCTTACATTGGCTAAAATAATTCTGACCATGACACCTTTTTAGCCTAAGGTTCTAGGACATTAAAAATTTAGCTGGCATGTCTCTATTTTAATACTGTGAAACATTAAGTTTATAAATATTATATACTTATGCTTAAAAAATAATTCTAGGTCAGGTCTGTTTATGTCTTAATGTAGTATGAATGGGAGAGTTAAAACAATTAAATCATAATTATATTATCAGCCATATATGTTATTCATTTCTTCAAAAATATGTATCAATCATCTATTATAATTAGAAACATTGTGTCAGAGGCTGGGATACAGAGATAAACAAAACCAGAAATTCAGTTTTGAGTGGAGATTGACAATAAAGTATATATTCACTCATTCATTCAATACCGAATTTGGCAATACATGAAAAATATCATACACCACAATCAAGTGAGATTTGTTCCTGGTACACAAGGTTAGTTCAATATCCACAAATCAATTAACGTGATATACCATATTAACAAAATGAAAAATAAAATTAATATTGTTACATCAATAAATGCAGAAAAAGCATTTGACAAAATCCAGCATCCATTTATGACAGAAACTCTCAGCAAAGTGGGAATGGAGGGAACATACCTCAACATAATAAAGGCCATATTTGTCAAACCCACAAACATCATACTCATGGGGAAAAGCTAAAACTATTCTCCTTAAGATCAGGAACAAAACAAGGATGCTCACTGTCACCACTTGTATACAACACAGTACTGGAAGTTCTAGCCACAGCAATCAGACAAGAAAATAAATAAAGGCATCCAAATTGTAAAGTAGGAAGTAAAATTCTCATTATTTGCAGGTGACATGCTATAACATATAGAGAATCCAAAGATTTCACCAAAAAGCTGTTAGAACTGATAAATGAATTTAGTAAAGTAGCAGGATACAAAATTAATATTCATAGGTAATAGGTACAATTTTTAAGGCTATAGTAAAAGAGGAAAAAAAACAACTCATTTTAATTTAATGTAGATAATAGATAATAATGTATAGAAGAATAACACAGAAAATAAGTTGTTCTGATAAAAACTTTAGAAGAATATAGCAATGTGTTAAAAGTAATGGCCAAGAAAATGAGAATATAAACCCCAGAATGGGAGAAAAAATTTACAGAAGAACATATCTAATAAAAGACAATACCCAAAATATACAAGGAACTTTTGAATCTCAACAATAAGAAAATGAATAACCTGATTAAAAAATAGGGAAAATATCTGAATAGACACCTCATCAAATAATATATAGCGATGGCAAATAAGTATATGAAAATATGTTTAACATCACATATTATTAGAAACTTGCAAATCAAAACAAAGAGATACCACTAAACACCGATTAGCATAGCCAAAATCCAGAACACTAACACCACCAAATAATGGCAAAAATACGGATAAATAGGAACTGCCATTCATTGCTGGTAGGAATGCAAAATAGTACAACCACTTTAGATGACAGTTGGGCAATTTCTAACAAAACTACACAGGCTCTTATCATATGATCCAGTAATTATGCTCATTGGTACTTATCCAAAGTAGTTGAAAACTTACATCCATAGAAATACTTGCACAGGTGGTTTATAACATGGTTTTTTGTTCATAATTGTCAAAACTCAGAAGCAACTAATATTCCCTTCAGCACGTGAATGGACAAACTATGGTACCTCCAGACAATGGAATATAATTTAATGTTAAAAAGAAATGAGCTATAAAAGGATGAAAAGACAGAAAGAAAGTTTAAATGGATATTACTGAGTGAAAGAAGTCAATATGAAAAGGTTATATACTGTATGTATCCCCCTGTATAATATTCTGGAAAAAGCAAAACTATGGAGACATTAAAAAAATCAGCGGTTGCCAGAGGTTGGGAGTGGGGAAGAGGCAGGGATGAATAGATGAAGCTTACAGGATTTTTATGGCAGTGAAAATCCTCTGTATTATGTAGTAATGATGCATACACAACATTACACATTTGTCGAACCCTTATAATGTCCAATACCAATAATAAACACTAAAGTAAACTATGAAATTTAGATTATTATCATATGTCAATGTAGATTCCTCTATTGTAACATATGTAGCCCTCTGGTGAAGAATGTTGATAGCAAGAGGAGGTGCTGTGTGCTTGTGGGCTCAGGAGGTATATCAAAACTCTGTACCTTCTGCTCAAACGGGCTACATATGAGTCTAAGGAGACTGACAACTAAGTGTACTGTAAGCTGGATGACAGTCTGGAACAGAAAAACGACCACAGGTCAACTAAAGAAATCTGAGTAAAGTATGGATTTTAGTTAGTTTGTGATAATGTATGAATGTAGATTAATGGTAACAAATGTATTGCCTTAATGTAGGATGTTAATAAAGGAGAATGTAGATCATTTAATACAACAATCTTAACAGATATTATTGTTTATCCTCATCCACCATATGCAGAGACTGAGGGATAAAGTCTATTATTTGCACAGGCATACAACAGCTAATGCGTTGGGACAGCCAAGATTTAAATCAAATTGTCCGGGTTAAAACAAACAAAACACTAAAATATATTTGTTTAAAAATAAAAGAAGTTGTAAAATTGTAAGTAACAAAATGGCAGAAAGTATTATAACACCTAACCCCCACCGCCACCCCAAAAATTAGCATTCAGAATAAAGAATAAATTAGTAGGAAAAACACAATGCAATAGAAAATTTGGAAGAATATACCAGCATAATCTTTCTATTTTCAGAATACTTACACATACATGTGTAAAACAGTAAATATTAAAATTATTATTTGTATTCTTTCAAATAAATATTTCAATGAACATTATTTTATATCTGTGATTTAAAATATTGAATTATATTTCATATAATTGACTCCGTCCAAGTCCTTGCACATACCAGAGGAAAAAGTAGTACCTAGTTGCTGTGACTACATCATTTTCTTTAATACCTATGTTTCCATAAACATGTAAACTATTGTCTACTAGGTTTTACCAATTCAAATTAAATTATTCTACCTAAGTAAATATGTAGTTACTCACACAAGAGCAACAACAACAACTAAAAACTACATAAAAATAATACAATGTTCTCTGAACTCACGAAGTTTGCAATCTGCTTTCTTTCTGAAAATCAAGAATCATTCTAGCTCCAGGAAATAAAACTTGGATTGACACTGGCAAGATCTTTAAGTAATTAAAAGAGACATTCCCTTTTCTCTATGTCCAAAAATACCTTTTTGTAATAAGATGATTTGAGATTACAGGCTTCTGTTTTTTTTTTTTTTTTTTTTTTCTTAAGTTCTTTTTCTATCTCCTGTTATCACAGTGATTTTCTCAGTTCTCAAAGTGGAGATTCAATATTTATATTTAATGTACCTTTTTATTGTATTAGTTCACGCAGCAGAAAACAAATTCCACTTTGTGGTATTATCTCATATTTCTTAGCTTGGTTACCAATAAACCTTAAATTTATGTGATATTGTGGTATGAGGAGTTTTGTTTGATTGTAACTATTTTTGAATTCACATCATTTTTATTCATGGGTATGATTTTTTTCCCCTGTGTACAAGAGTGAGTGATAAAGAGGAATAATCTCCAAACCCATTAGCACTGTGATCTCCTGAAACATATGTTTCACAATAATTTTGTGCTTCTTCTTTTGGGCATTTGGTGTGATATTATTGAACAGATTGGCAGGAAGCATAATGCCAAGTTCTGATGGGTGAACAGATTGAAAACGAAAAGATTGAGGGTATAGGTCACGTTTGTTTCTGTAGTTATGTGTCTCTTTTGTTATATTACAATTTATGCTATATCAAAAGTAAATAAAACATTTATTTAGGAGGATGTATCAGAATTCAAAAATACAGAGTGACTTGGTGACCAAGTTAGCTTTAGATTGTAGGTCTTTTTACAGATCCTTTCATATTTTCAATATTGTCTGTATATATTTCAAATTTGACTTTTAACAGACAGATGAAAAATATATAAGGAATTCTAAAGTCTTTGATTTATGTAGGTGGGAGCTTATTACCATAAAAAATAGGAGGTAAATTTGAGATTGAAATATTTGGGGTTATTTTAGTAGTTTACTAACATTGTAAGAATCTGAGATAAAAAAGGTTAATGTCATCAAAGTTTTGAAAGACAATTATATCAACATTTTTATGAAGTAATGAATCATATCAGAAATTTTAGATGTCCTTTCAAATATAACCATAACATTTACTTTTAAACCACATATATATGCACATGAATATATGTGTCTGCATTTAAAGAGTCATTTGATAGGGGTTTTTATTCTCTTTGTTAACAAAGAAATCACAGATTTATTTCCTGAGAGCCAGGTAATTACCCAGCATGTCAACAGCATACTTGTCTAATTATTTTTTATAGTGGTGGGCCATACCACCTGGTCTTAGAGTGTGATGTTGAAATGAGAACAGCCTCTTGATAGCATGAGCCTGTTCAGAATGGATATCTGAAATGAGCTGAATAAAAGTACTGCCGAGAAAAACTGCACTGGAAGTTAATAGACAAGCAGGTTACATAGGCAAGGGGGACTTTATTCAAAACTACTAAAAGCATTGCAGTAGAAGAGAGAAATTGAACTTAGCTGTGGTGAAACAAAAGTTGGGAGGAATTTTTTATTTTTTATTTTTACTGAGGTACAAATGACAAATAAAAATTATATATACTTAATGTGTACAAATTGATAATTTGCTGTATGCATACACTGTGAAATGATTACCAGAATCAAGCTAATTAACATATCCATCACCTCACAGTCATATTTATGTATTTATGTATTTATTTATTTTGGTGAGGACAATTAAGATCTACTCTCTGAGCAAATTTTAAGTGTACAGAACAGTATTATCAACTATGGTCACCATGCTGTATATGAGATTTCCAGAACGTATTCACCTTATGACTGAAAGTGTATTTCCTTTGAGCAGCGACCCCCTATCCCCAACCCTCAGCAGCTAAAAACCAACATTCTACACTTCGCTGTTATGAGTTTGACTTTTTTAAGATTCCACATATAAGTGAGATCATGCAGCACTAGTCTTTCTGTGTTTTGATTATTTTACTTAGCATATGTTCTTCAGGTTTCTCTATGTTGTCCCAAATAAAAGGTGATCCCTCCTTTTTAATGATTAAATACTATTCCATTCTACAGGCAGGTTTTGAAAAGCTGGGATGAGTTAATGGAAACGTGTCAGATGAGGCCGTCTGTATTTGCCAAATGTCACTTACTGAAATTGGGGTCCTCCTCATCCAGACACTGGGACACAGCAGCTCTATCTATGTCAGTGATTATGTTTCAAAGGAGTATCTCCCAGGTCCCAGAAAAGACATTTCTAGGTTATAAAACTGGCAAGAGGCTGGGAGAGGACTTACTTTTGTCATCTCAAAGTGACAAAAAAAGGACGTGCTGTACAAGTTTTCTAAAATAGATGCTCCTAAGGAAAGTGAGGTTAGGAGTCTAGAGTCAGGGAAAAACTTGTGTAAAGTTTAGTCAAACTGAGGAAACATTCAGGCCATCTTAGTATTAAAAGTTAAGTAGAAAAGTATGCTAAAGTTATTCTTTGGTAAGGAGTACTAGGTTTAATAGTCAAGACTTAAAATGACTAATTCCAAATATATGAGTGTAAAACAGGAATAGGAACAAAGAGCAGGAAATGGAAGAGTGTTAAAATAAATTTCAAAAACCACAATTTTAAGTATATATTTATATAATTTTAAATACCACACAGATATTGATGGGTCAAGCCCACTTAGAGGCTCTAATATAATAGATAATATATAATAGAGATAAAATATAGGTAATAGATAAAATATAAGTAGTCATATAAATAAAGTCTTAAAAAGTAAGCTCTATTCTTTAGACATTTAAGTATTAAAAATGGGAAAGTAATTAATAACCTGGACATACTTTGGTATTTCCATTTCCAGAATTTTGGCTTCATATCCAAAATTTGAATTCTTAACTGCTTACTGAAATAGGGTATGGGAAGAAAAATTGTTACTCTAGAGCCAACTAATGATACAAATATATAAATTCTAATCTAGGAATTGGGAGTTAGTCATACATATTTAAATGTGCAATTATCAAACTTCAAATTGTGTGTTATATTGAATTTCGACTGGGGATTTCTAGGCACAAAATGCATTAACCAGTTATTTGGGCAATGAACTAACAAGGCTGCCAAGTTATAGTAGGCAATCTCACAGTACTCAAAGGGCAATTTCACTGCTTAAACTGAATTATAAATTGTAACTAAAAAGTGATACCTTATATCTTTATTATCATATCATCCACTTTCATAAATCAAACAAAGGCAATTTTGAGTAAACAACTTATATTAAAGAGATTATAATTTGTAGAAGTATACTGTATATCTATAATATGTTACTGTTCACATATATCTGTAAAATTGATGCAAAAGTTATGGTTACAATTACCATAATAGATAAACAAAATTGTTTAACAAATTTAGGGGACTTATACTTTACTCAAAAAGAAGACTCAAGTTTTGTTGAGGGCAATGTTTGAGGCTAAATCCTGTATTATCCAGGATTGCTTTAGCCCACCTTTCCTACAAAAGGGAGACTGAGAAACACCTACTCATTCTCATTATTGATGCGTGTGAGTTTGTTGGGGTGTTGGGGGAGGGCATCTCAGGAAAACAGAAATTAGAGGGAAAGGGAAGAACAACAGCAAAAAAGGAGCCCATGTCCCACATCATAGCACAGATTGCTTCTTAGACTTGCAAAAAATGTCATCAGAGAAAACTTTTAAAGTCAATTAATCTCAAGAAATCCCTTGCGGGTGAAGAAGAGAGATCAATTTGTCTTCTGGCCTCTTTCCACTTCCTGACTCTCATTGACTGATCTTTTACTTCTGGTTCTATGACTATTTTTTTCTCTTTTTTAACCTATTTATTTACTTATTTATTTTATTAACATTTTTTTATCAGGCTCAGGTGCACAAAACAATGTAATAGTTATACATTTATCATTTATATCCCTCACACAGTGACAAACCTCCCCATCCACTATCCCTCTGACATCGCACACAGCCATTACATTTCCACTGTCTCTTTTCCTAATGCTGTACTCCACTTCTTGTAACTAATACACACACACACACACACACACACACACATATATATGCATATGTATATGTATATGTATATGTATATGTATGTGTATGTGTATGTGTATATGTACAAATATATATATATATATATATATATATATATATATATATCAAATTGTAGTTGACATTCATTATTGTTCAGCTTCAGCTTCAGGTGTACAGTGCAGTGATCAGGCATCTACATCATCTTTGAGGTGGTCTCCCTAACGAGACAAGTGTCCAAGGGATACCCTACAAAAACTTTACAGCATTATTGATTACATTCCCCAAATTGCCTTTCATAATCCCGAGGAAATCTTGTGGTTACCGATTATGCTTTCTAATCCCATCACCTTCCCCCTTATTCCCACCCCCCCCCCATCTAGCAACCCTCAGTTTTTCCTCTATGTCTCCAAAACTGTTTCTTATTAGTTCATTCATTTATTCTTTTCTTTAGATTCCAAATATAAGTGAGATTATATGGTGTTTGTTTTTCTCTGACTTATTTCACCTAACATAATGTTTTCTAGGTCCATCCATGTTGCAAATGGTAAGATTTCTTTCTTTTTTATGGCTGCACAATACTCCATTGTATAAATGTACCATAGTTCTTAATCCAGTCATCTACCGATGGCCATTTCGGTTGTTTCCATGTCTTGGCTATTGTGTACAGTACTGCAATAAACATAGGGGTGTATAAATTTTTTTGAATTAGAGTTTTGGATTTCTCCGGATAGACAACTAAGAGTGGAATTGCTGGATCATGAGGTAGTTCCATTTTCAGATTTTTGAGACACCTCCATACTGTTTTTCATAGTGGCTGCACAGGTCTGCAATCCCATCAGCAGTGCACAAGGGTTCCCTTTTCTCCACATCCTCGCTAGCACTTGTTGTTTGCTGATTTATTGATGATAGCCATTTTGACTGGGGTGACGTGGTATCTCATTGTGGTTTTTATTTGCATTTCTCTAATGATTAGTGAGGTTGAGCATTTTTTTCATATGTCTGTTTGCCATCTGTATGTTCTTTTTAGAAAAATGTCTCTTCATGTCCTCTGCCCATTTTTTAATTGGGTTGTTTGTTTTTTGGAGCTGAGTTGAGTGAGTTTTTTATAAATTTGGGATATTAGCCCCTTATCGGATACATCATCGGCAAATATCTTCTCCCATTCAAGGATCCCTTTTTATTTTATTGATGGTTTCCTTTGCTGTGAAAAAACTTTTTAGTTTGATGTAATCCCACATGTTTATTTTTTCTCTTACTTCCCTTGCCCGAGGGTATATATCAGTAAAAAATCTTACTCTGGGTAATGCCTATAAAGTTTCTTCCTATATTTTCTTCTAGGAATTTTATGGTTTCAGTCTTACATTTGAATCTTTAATCCATTTTGAATTTATTCTTGTATATGGTTTAAGGCGGTGGTCCAGCTTCATTTTTTTGCATGTGTCTGTCCAGGTTTCCCAGCACCATTTATTGAATAGACTGTCTTTACCCCACCGTAAATTCTTGTTTCCATTGTCGTAGATTAAATTACCATATAGGCATGGATTTATTTTTGGGCTTTCTATTCTGTGCCATTGATCTATGTGTCTGTTTTTAAGCCAGTACCATGCTGTTTTGATTACTGTAGGCTTGTAGTATAATTTGTTGTCAGGTATTGTTGTATCTCCCACTTTGTTCTTATTTCTCAAGATTGCTGAGGCTATCTGGGGTATTTTATGGTTCCATACAAATTTTAGGATTATATGTTCTATTTCTGTGAAAAACGTCCTTGGTAGTTTGATAGGAATTGCATTGAATCTGTATATTGCCTTAGGCAGTATGGACATTTTAACTCTATTAATTCTTCTTATCCATGAGCATGGCATGTGCTTCCATCTATTTGTATCTTCTTTAATTTCTCTCTTCAGTGTCTTACAATTTTCTGAGTACAGATCTTTTACTTCTTTGGTTAAATTTATTCCCAGGCATTTTATAGTCTTTCAAGCAATTGTAAATGGGATTGTTTTCTTAATTTCTCCTTCTCATATTTTATTATTGGCATATACAAATGCAACTGATTTCTGAATATTAATTTTGTATCCTGCTACTTTACTAAATTCACTTAGCAGCTAGTTTCTTGGTGGAGTCTTTAGGTTTCTCTCTATATAGTATCATGTCATCTGCATATAAAGACTATTTTACTTCCTCCTTACCAATTTGGATGCCTTCTGTTTCTTTTTCTTCTTTGATTGCTGTGGCTAGAACTTCCAGCACTATGTTGAATAGAAGTGGAGAAAGTGGGCAACCTTGCCTTGTTCCTGATCTTAAGGGGAATGGTTTTAGCTTTTCCCATTGAGTATGATGTTAGCTGTGGATTTATCATATATGGCCTTTATTATGTTGAGATATGGTTTCTCAATTCCCACTTTTTTAAGGGTTTTTAATCATAAATGGCTGTTGGATTTTGTCAAATGCTTTTTCTGCATCTATTGATATAATCATATGATTTTTATTTTTCATTTTTTAACATAGTGTGTCATGTTAATTGATTTATGGATGTTGAACCACCCTTGTATACCAGGAATTAATCCCACTTGATCATGGTGTATGATCTTCTTAATGTATTGCTGAATTCTGTTTGCTAATATTTTGTTGAGGATTTTTGCATCTATGTTCATTACAGATATCAGCCTGTAGTTTTCTTTTTTTGTAGTGTCTTTGTCTGATTTTGGGATCAGGGTATAGTGGCCTTGCAAAAAGTGTTTGGGAGGCTTCCCTTCTGGATTTTTTTGGAATAGTTTGAGGAGAATAGGTGATAATTATTTTTTGTAAAATTCACATGTAAATCCCTCTGGTCCAGGGCTTTTGTTTGTTGGGAGCTTGTTGATTATTGATTCAATTTCCCTGGTGGTAATCAGTCTATTCAGGTTTTCCATTTCTTCTTGAGTTAGCCTTGGAAGGTTGTATGCTTCTAGAAAATTGTCTATTTCTTCCAGATTGTCTAATTTGTTGGCATATAGTTGCCCATAGTAATTTATTTGTGTGTGTGTGTGTGTGTGTGTGTGTGTGTTTCTGTGGTGTCTGTTGGTTCTGTGACTTCTGGTTCAGGTTTAAACCAGTCTGGCCATTACTAAGACACAGTGAGTGGTTTCTCCTTAGTTGGTATTGATAATGGAAGTCCTTGGATTTTTGTTCTTTGTGGTCCAGTGACCTATGAACTGAAAGGACAAGTAGTGCCCCCTTCCCAAAGCTTATGATATTCTAGATATCGTGATGGAAGAAGGAAAGGATAATGGTGATAACCATTGCTGGAAAATAAATTGTTCACAGACTCACAGCTGTTACTGGCCTGGAGAAATAATTATATCCCTCTGAGCAGACATTCAGAACCTCTCTGCTTTGTGGCAATGAGAAAAGTTCATTCAAAGACTCAAATTTTGCTCTCCCAAGATGGGGAGCTACTTTTGTTCTCTTTTCTATGACCTGTTTCATACTTGGAGTTGTTTAAAAATATATTCAAGGAGGGAAACAATGGGAACACTAATGGGCACTACGAATCTCCATCCTAACCATTCTTGCTTCCTCTTTCGTCTGCCTCAAGTCTTTTTCCATATAGGAGTCACAGTAATTGGTTTCATATATATTATATGTTGTCATTCACCTAATTAAGTCAAGTTCTTTCAATGGTTTCCCATTGCCCATGAAAAATTTTTTTGTTTTTCTTTTCTTTCCTTCCGTCCTTCCATCTTTCCTTCTTCCTTCCTTCCTCACTCGCTCCCTCCCTCTCGCCTTCCGCCCTTTTGTTTCTTCTCTCCCTCCCTCCTTCCCCTTTCCCCCTTTCTCTTTTTTATTTTTGCCATAACCTACCCAGATCTTTATGATCACAGGGACAGGGCTTTTAAGGTAAGTAGGAAAAATGAGCAATATTTAAGTAGTTTAGCTGTGGTGGGATAGTGAATAACTGGAGAAAAAGAAATCATACTAACGATACTCAAAATAAAATTATTGTAAACAGTGAACACACCAAACAAGGCACATACTTCATTTGATTTTGACTTTCATGCTGTCTTTATAAACTGTTGTCATGTCACTCTGTGCCATTCACGACCCTCTAGTAGCTATCTTCCTTTAGTACCTTTCACCCCAGGGGTTATTTTATGTGGGGCCACTGCTTTTATTCTTTATGTTTAAATTTCTGTACTTGCTGTTCCTGAATGGCTGATTGTTTCTCACCATCCAGTACCCACCTTGAATTTTATTCCCACAAAGTCATTTTCCTTAAGCAGTTTAGTTAATAAGAAGTCCTGTCATCATTCTCCACCACTGAATTGTGTTACTTTCCTCCAGAGCACTCACTTGTGATTATTAAACATTTTTAAAGGCTTTCCTCATCTCCTGCTATTTAGAATTTTCCATTGAGATTCAGAAAAATTTCAAACACACATGTAATACATATACACACACACACATACACACACATATATGTATTACATGTTACAACAATATGCTAACCTTTTTGATATCAGAGTGATAAATTATTATGAATTTGTACCAACTGGACAGTTAACCAAGTTTACTATTTGGAAGTGCGGAAAGGCAGAGTGAAAAAGTTAGATGGCCTGAACTTTTCGCCAACAATTCATGTATCTTGCATCGTGACAATGCACCAGCTCACAGGGCATTGTCTGTGAGGGAGTTTTTAGGTAGTAAACATATAACTGTATTGGAATACCTTTCCTACTCACCTGATCTGGCCCTCAAGGGCTTCTTTCTTTACTGAAGATAAAGGAAATATTGAAAGGAAGACATTTTGGTGACATTGAGAACATCAAGGGTAACACAACAACAGCTCTAATGGTCAATCCAGAAAAAGATTTCCAAAATTGCTTTGAAGGGTGGACTAGGCACTGGTGTCAGTGGATAGCTTCTCAAGGGGAGTACTTCAAAGATGACCGTAGTGATATTCAGCAATGAGGTATGTAGCATTTTTTCTAGGATGAGTTCACAAACATAATTGTCAGACTTCCCTTGTGTGTGTGTGTGTGTGTGTGTGTGTGTGTGTGTGTGTGTGTGTGTATGTACATACCAGGGGGTGCCAAAAATGTATACAAGTGGACCCTTTGGTCACCATTGCTCAAGCAGTAGTTCACCATAATCAGAAGTATCTGGGTGCTGACAGTAACCACTTTGAGCACCTGTTGTAATTGCAGAAGTCAAACGTGACTTGTGTTTTTCTTTTGTTATCGGTATATTGAGTATTACAATTTTAATAGTTTTTTCCTTCTTAAAATGTGTACACACACACACACACACACACACACACGAAACATTACAAAATAAATTCTACCTTTTCTAATGAGATTTTATTCATGGCATATTTACCTATATGTATAGCACAAATATCTAGCAATATTAAGAACTATAGGAGAAAATATTAAGCACAAATCAAGAAGAGACAAAATATTTTTTTTGTTTTGTTTTGTCTTGTTTTCCCCCCACGTAACTGAGAGATCTTTGATTATTTTAGTTTTCAATGAACAGAAACAATATACTATATACATAGCATTTATAACCTAAATTTTAATTTAAATGTCACAGTTTTTACAGTTCAAAATCTATAAGATTTTCTTGGCCACCTAATTGAAGCAGAAATGACTCCCTTTTGGTCATGAAACTAAGCTAAAACATGTATTTATTTATGTAAGAAGACTAGTGTGGTTTTGTTAAATATCTACTCTTAGAAAATACAGCTAACCTCAGTATTTTGGAAAGCCATGGTCATTTTCAGTGGTGATTTGTTTATTTAAACATCAATATAAATTTATACCAATGAATTACTATTCCAATAATAATTACCACATCAATTTTTTAAATCACTTGGTTTGATCTCAAAAGGCTTTTATCAGTGTTCCCTTTTCTCACTAAGCTTCTGGACTGTAGATTTTCTAGTTCTATGTTACACTGTTTGGGTGTGCACTTGCTTTGACACAGCCCTAACGGTGTTAGTCTGCCATTTGTGAATAAAGTTCAAAATCATTTTCTTCTTACTGAGTCTTTTGCAATATAAATCCCTGTGCTCTCAACTATTTTATAAAACAAAATCCTGAACATTTCCCCTTTAACATTTACATTGTGATGATTAACCATTGATATCCCCATATTCTACTTCTCTGTATATACAGAGGATTCTGTCTGAAAATTTGTTAAAGGTTGAGTGTGACTTTGAATTAAATTCACTGCTCATTTATACATTATGGTGGTATTTACACCATGGTGACTAACATTTAAGAGAGAGTTGTAGTCAACTCATAAATTCAGACTCTGAATTATTATCCACATCTGTGTCAATGTTCCTATGCATAGAGAAAGTAAGTGCTATCTACTATCTTTTCGGTATTAACTGTGTAAAAAACACTTTCAAAACTTGGCTCCCTCAGAGTATTTTACAGCTCCAGATAGGTTAATCTGAGGATTTATATAGGTTCAGGTTGTCCTATAGAATTAGGAATCTTACAGAAGATTTGCATCTGTGAGAATTTCAAAATTGATCTAGTATTTCCACCATATTATAGTCCTCTAGTTCTTTTTAATAATGTGATCTTATTTTGGCTAGAAATAAACCCTGTTTTACCTAAAATTTGAAAATCTGTGTCAAGTAGGTAATTTATATATGTATCATGTATTTATATATTGCATGTATTTATTTTTAATGATTAAATGATTATACACTACACTGATCTTTATAGACATAAATTATTACACAGCCGTCATAGAATTTAAAGAAATAGTAAGTACAGAAAACTTACAGGCTATCTACAGTCATCACTTATCTTGCCAAATTCATTTTATTTAATCACTTAGTTTAAGAATTAAGATGTCAAATGTCTGCAAAACTGTAGAGCCAGTAATTTTAAATATTGAGGCACAGTCTATCATTAATTAAATTATGTTAACCTGGCCATTCATAAATGAGTCCTATTCTTTCACACTTATCTACCTCTTCTTGCACGTGGATTACTATGCTAAGAACGTGTTGACCAAAGCAGCCTTGAATTCATCTTTACAAACTCTGAACTCGATATCCAGATCCAATTAGAAAAGATGATCTGTGAAATCTTCCCTAATCTTTCAGACACATCTGTGATATACTGTAGTAGAACTCTTAAACTATCACATTTTTAATTTATTTGGTACTGTGGTAGTTTTTCATTGCTGTATTTTTTTCCTGTTAGAACATTTATTTGCAGATATACTAATAAAATTCAGTACTTAAGGCATGTCCCAGCCAATATATGATAAATGAACTATGTTTTCTATAACGTATCTAAGTGTCAAAACACATTTTATTCCTTAAAATGAAGAAACAATTAATTCCTTCTGTATCATGTCTATTTCTACGAATATGTGTGTGTATTGATGTAATTCAATGTAGAGTAATTAATATATTTCAAATATGTGAGCTATATGTAGAAATTATAATTTATTATTTGATTATCAGTAATATCATTGTTGTTTCCATTATTGTTATATGTCTAGCCATTCAGTTACTTTCCTTGAATAAAATGAAAAATAAACCAATTTCTCCTGAGAATTTTCATGAACACTAAATTATTTCCATTTGAAATATGATTGGGCTATCTTTCCAAGGTCTTTTGGAAGTTAAAACTCTTAATATTGCCATTAAGACAACAGGCTATGTTTCTTTTACGTCAGTCTCTTTAAAAATGTATTTATTGGTTGTAAATGAAATTCTGGGCAGACACTTATTTTTCTTCAGAATGGTAAAGATATCCAACCCTTGTCTTCTGCATGTATTAATGGTGGTTATTACCACCTCCTTAGTCTTTTTCTTTTTTTTTCTTGTTTAAATTCTGTAAATTGTAAGTTGAATCTAATCCATTCTCATTCACTTCCTTTTACACTTTCTTTTAAATATACATTGCAGCTTCAGAATCTATCCTACATGCCTCACACCAAATTTCTGTATTTCTTATAGATTATTTTTCTATTTATTTTATGGTCTTTGCAAATACCTGAGTATCATCTGCCAACTCACAATTCTCTTTTCAATTGAAGGCAAGAAGGACTGTATTCATCATAGAATTATAACTTCCAGGGCTCTACGTTTCACTCCAAACTTGCTAATTATTTTTTTTATTTGAAAAAATAAAATAAAATTTATATATATATACATATATATATGTATATATATTTGATATTTTTCTCTCATAAGCACAAAGGAGATATTTTAACACAGTTCTGTCTCAATTTGACTTGCTTTTATGTTCACTATGATAAATTAAGCACTTAAAGAATTTATAGATTTATATTTATATTTATATATCAAGAGTTATGGGCAGGATCTCTGAAATTTTGGAATCATTCTAGAGCATCTTAAAGATTTCAAAAGACATAGAATAGGATCATTAAATGTGATTTAAAAGATATTATAGTGAGTGGCTAGAGGTTTAGTTTTGAAGTATCTTGCCATTTTATGACTGATGTGACTCTACTTGAATCTTCACTTTTCTAATTTGGAAAATGGGTCACAAATAAACCTAATTTGCTTGAGTGTTATAAAAATAAAGGTAGGCAATGTATAAAGCAATTGACTTAGCACCTAATACGTACTAGGGACAGTGAAATAAGAATTGATACCAAACAATAATGGTTAAGTGATAATAGTGATGTGTTCAAAATGTTGCCTATTCAAAATAATTCAAATTAATTTGAATAAAGTTGATAAAATGATGCTCTTTTGAAAAACAGATTCCAATTATCCAAGAACGTTAATTTGTATGTTCTTGCCATAATCTGTATCACATCACATTTACCCAAACATATTATTTCCTCTGAGTGAATACACACCCATGACAAATTTGAGCTCTCCTTATCTCCCATACGATAAAATTAATTATTTTTGTTGATCTAGGATTTCATTAAAATGTAACACTAAATGCTAAATACTAAAGTCAGAATATGAAAAATATTGGAAAATCAAAGAACCACATATTTTGTGTGTTTATTTAATTTTTAAAATTATTTTCCTGATTTCCTATATTTCATGCAAATAGATATATTTAAAACTGTTCATATCGTTAGGCAAATAACTTAATTATATATATATTTTTTAAGTATTGCTATCATTAGCAATTTCTACCATGGCAAATCAACTCTAAATTCTAAGTGATTTTGCTTAATTATCCAAATAAAAGTAAAAATAAACAATTAAGAAATTGTTGAACCCCTGTATTCTTTCTTTGATGTGCTTATTCTACTGGAAATACATATTTGTGATAGATGAAATTCACAAATAGAAAAAATATAATACACAGCCATAGCTTAACTGAAGAATAGTTAGCACATTCAAAATCAAGCTAAAACATAAAACAGTACATGCAGGTAGACTTGGAATAGAAACAGAGATTTTGGTTCCTGCTTAGTTAAAGGTAGATAAAAATGTCCTTTACCAAGCTGAACGCTGATGAGATGGAAGGATATGGAAACAAGCAGTAAACAGAGAAGAAACAGCACAAAGACAGCAAGTAAGAGAAAAAGGGAAAAAAAAAAATCTCCCAGTCAAACTGAGACAACAAGCAAAATATCAAGGTACATGAATAAATCTAATTCTCAAAACATACCAAAGGGGGAAAAAACAAGTATACATATATAAGAAACTAATTTTATCAAAAGTTTGACAAAACTTTACAACACGTTTAGGAAGTTGAATGCAGTTACGAATGAAAAGTTAGTTCTTATTCTCCCTCCCTCCTCCGGTCTCCCCTGAGGACAACAAAAAACAAAAAACAAAAAAGAAATATCTGATCAAATCTCATTAATAAATGGACAGTACAATTTTACTAAATATTTTTAGCAGGATACACTTGTTTTCTCTCTTGGTTGTTTATAGTCTATGAATCTAGAATTTATGGCTTGATGAAGCAGCTTAAAACATCAGTAGCACCTATGTAATTATCAGAATATGAATTGGAGATGTTCATGACTGAAACATCTCCCTTTGTGCAAAGGATGTACCATGTGCATCATAAATCTTGACCAGATGTATTTTAATGTAACAGGAAGGAGCTGAGGAGTTGTCTCATACTTGCTTGTATCCTTTAAGTTATTAATAAAGTTAGATACTATTTAAGATTTCTCTAATTCTTGTTCATGTGATTTGATAATTAAACACTTATCTCAGTGCTTAATAAAAGAATATCTTTCTTCAGTTTGCAAGATACTATAAAACAAAGGTAAATAGACATAAAAAAGAAGAGGTAGATTTTTCAAATGAAAAAATAATTAGCAAGGTTGGAGTGAAACATAGAGCCCTGGAAGTTATAATTCTGTGATGAATACAGTCCTTCTTGCCTTCAATTGAAAAGAGAATTGTGAGTTGGCAGATGATACTCAGGTATTTGCAAAGACCATAAAATAAATAGAAAAATAATCTATAAGAAATACAGAAATTTGGTGTGAGGCATGTATATATATATATATATATATATATATATATATATATATATATATATATATATATCCATTTCAATTGTTTTTCAATATAGGAATATAAAATAATGAAGATAGAAAACTCAAGCCCAGATATGGTATTTCTTAAGGCTAATAAAGTATAACTGGTAACATAGTTTTGTTCTTGAAATTTTAAATTGTATCGAAGTAAATTTCAGATGCACTGTCCATGACATAGTAAGATGTAACTGTTGAAATATGCTTATAGTTGTGAGTTGAATGATATCAACTAAAAAAGATTTAAAAAACTGGAAAATATTAAAACAACATTAGTTAGTATGATTACTTGGCACGTGAAAGACAAAGATGTTCCTTATTTGTCTGCACCATATTTTTCTCTTCTCACCTTATTCACAGGCTTATGAAGTGATGAAAAATAAATGAATAAATTGAGTTGTAGTTAATTCATAAGAATTAAACTTTTTGTACTATCAATACTCTATTATGTTATTAAGACTACAATCTGTTCAAACAGTGGATAGAAAGTTATTTTCCATGTGTAACCTATAGCTCACACTTAGAAGTTTTTATTCAATATGTACAGTGTTATTGTCAAAGTAAAAAAAAAGCAACAAAAACATCTGCCTCATTATCACTGCATGCACAGAATCTAGTAAGAAAACTATTATATAAACTGTGCATAATAAATATGATTTATATTAATAAATCTTTCACTCAAAAGAAGTTTTTGAACTGAAAGTATTTTATTAATGTATGCTAACTTTGAAAATAATGATTATGAAAAAGAAAACAAAGAGAGAGAATTTTGTGAAAAAAACAATTGTATATCAACAAAGAGGCTTTCATAATAGTTGGATAATGATTATAAATCAAATTGAAGGTAAACATATAATTATCTTTCAAGTAATTAAATTTCCTACATTAACTCAGGTATTTTCTGTTGATGGTGTTGGAAGGGTGAGTCTTAATAAAAGCTAACTTTCTGTTTGTTACATGCTGTTGAGTCAGCTCCAACTCCTGGCAGTCCTATGAATGAGTGATGTCCACAATGTCCTCTCTTTAACTGCCTTGATCAGGTCTGTAGATTCATGCCTATGGAGTCAACCCATCTCATATTTGGTCTTTCTCTTTTCCTGCTGCCTTATATTTCCCCCAGCATTATTGTCTTTTCCAAAGAACCCTGCTTTCTCATAATGGGCCAGAAGTAAGACAGCTTTGGTTTTTCATGTTTGCCTCCAGTAACGTTTCAGGTTTAATTTGCTGTAGCACTCACTTGTTCATATTTCTGGTGGTCCAGGGTAACTATAGAATTCTTGACCAACACCTTATTGAAATGAATCAATAGTTTCTCTATCAGCCTCTTCAGTATTCAACTTTTAAATCTTGGGGATACGAGGGTGTAGATGATCTTAGCATTGGTCTCTAATGACACTTCTTTGCTCTTGGTGATCTTTCCTAATTCTTCCACTGCTGCCCTTCTTAGTCTCAGCCTTCTCTTGATTTCTTAGCTGCAACTCCATTTGAATTGATGACTGAACCAAGTAAGCAATATCTTTAACAATTTCAGTGTCTTCGTTGTCTATGTTAAAGTTGTGTATTTCTTCCGTAATCAGGATTATTGTCTTCTTGATGTTCAAATGCAGTCCTGGTTTGGCACTTTCTTCTTTAACTTACATCACAGTTTGTTTCAATCATTGTTGCTTTCTGCCAGTCAGATGGTATCATCTGTGTATCTTCTTCTATATAGTCTTTTGTCTCTTCTATATAGATTTTCAGTATAACGTTTCGCACTTCCCTTTATTTTCTCTTGATCAGATAATGTGTCCTTGCTGGCCATTCATTATTCCTAGTCTAGGTTTGAACTTCCCTTTCATTTTTTGCATCTTCTGGTAGAGATTTCTTATTTTTTTCCTTTTTGTTTTTTGTTTTTGGTCCTCTTCTCTTCACGTTGACTATCTTATTAGTTCTCCTTATTACTACATGGTATTGCAAGGGCTAAAAAAATAATACTTTTCCTTCCACCTTCTAAGTTCTTCTAGCTGGGCCAATAATCAAATTAACAGACAGGTTAACAAGAGAAAGTGAAAGTTTTAAACAGGTGCATAAGTAATTCACATAAGCATGGAAATTTCAAAGAGAGTGAGGCAACATTGGGTATAAAAGACATTTTTGAGAGTGAGGCAACATTGGGTATAAAAGGGGGAAATGGGTATTAGATTTCAGAAGTGAGAATGGGTGATTTACAGGTAGTTGAAGAAGAGTGGAACATACATGGCAGGAAAATTCTTGCTAGGCACCTCAAACACAATGGGGCACAAAGGGTATCTAGCTAGCAGGCTTAGAGTCTTCTGGACTCATGGTAGGGTGAACATTCTTGAGTTGATTAAGCCAAGTCTCCCTTCCTAAAGCAGACGTTTCTGTCTGAATTTCCTAGGCAAGAAAGGGTAAACGGTGGAGGGAGGCTCAAAGGTTCTTTCCAAGTCTTGTTTCTTAATAAACAGATCAAAACCAATATCCTAAAAAGGAGCTTCGGGGTAGCAAAATTTAGGTTCCCTTCAATACTAATTGAAAAACTGCATTCAGAATTCTAACTGTATTTTTGTCAGTTGTAACTATCACCCCTCACCTATAAATTCTATAAGGCAATCAAAACAGCTCCTTTTGAAAATTTCTATTTATGGATATAGAAAGTAATTCAGATTCGGCATAAATAAGTTTCACTGATTACCTAACTGTTATGTGATGAAATATTTAATATGGGTCATCTGCCTCCAAATCCCAATATGTAGAAAGACTAGTTCTTACTGTATTTCCCCAAAAATAAGACTGGGTTTTATATATTAATTTTTGCTCCATTAGGGCTTATTTTCAGGGGATGTCTTATTTTTTCACGTACAACAATCTACATTTATTAAAATACAGTCATGTCATCTTCTTCTAGAACATAGTCATAATGTACTAAATGCATCCGTCTGCCTGGCTGACGACCTTAACTGGGGCTTATTCTCGGAGTAGGTCTTATTTTGGCGGAAACACGGTACTGCCTACTATTTTATTTGGGGGACTCCTGAATTTAGACAGATAAAAACACGCTTTTGTGGAAGAAATGTTGTGCTTCTGACAGACTCAGAGCTGCTAAATTCCTTTGTAACTTTGTTGACAAAAGAGAAGACCTCTATATGTCAGTCATTGCACTCACGCAGTTAAAAGTTTTAAAAATTATGTTGTATCAGTCATACATGGCAGCTGGTTTCCTTCCAAATGTAATGCACAAGATTTAGTGGAATTGTGAATCTTAGTCTAACTGACACTACTCAGAATCTGCCAAATTATGAACACAACAGTTGACATATTTGATAAATATAATTTCAGAGGGCAGGCTAGTCCATACTTACTGGCGTGCGCGTGTGTGTGTAAAATTTGAGAACATTTACCCTGAGGGCAAAGAAAAATATTACTCGGTGCAGTGCACATTATTTTTGTATTCTTATAAAGTGGACAAAAAGAGGTTAAGACCCTCTTCACTCCTCTCTCTTGACATTGAATTGAGTAAATTAAGTGGCAAAGGTTTTGTATAAGAATAATTAGTAAGTGCTGCAGACAGACTCCCCCATGAGATGCCTGTCACCCTGATTCATTATTTATATACTTAAAAAGTAGGACAATGGAGTCTTGTTCTTGTCCCTAGGTGCTCATTTTCTACTCAACAAATGACATACCCAGAGCAACTGATATATAATAAAATGCTGGCATAAATTTAGTAATTCCTTAATATATTCTAAGAGCTTTATATAGGTCAAATTGTTTATTTTGTAAGGTAAAATTATGATATTTCTTTATCAATATCCAATTTTTGACATATTATTAGAGAAACAAGGTAAGAATACAAAGGTAATGTTCTTCTGGAATAAAATAAATCAAATAGCTATAGAGAATTGAGGAAACAGTGGAATTAATATTAATTCACCTTAGCAAAATAAAGTGTTTTCATTGAACCAACTGTACTTTTCTTTCCACTATTAACATACATAGTATTAAGGCTTTTGCAAGTGCAGAAAAAAGAAAAAAAAGATATTTGACATAACAATAGTCTGGAATGTTCATATAAGCATCAACGAATTTGATTTTCCCTGGAGCTTTCACTAGCAATAACATGGTGTGTACATTGGATAGGGTATATTTAAGATGAGTGTGTATAACAGGTATAATTAATTGATCCTAAGACCTAACAGAAATAGCATGACATTCGACTTTTATTCCAATTATGTTCTAAGTACTTTGTGTTGGAAGTATGATTAAAAATGATTATAATTTCTCATATTTCTACTTGTTTGTAAAATCTCTCTGGATATTATTTACCAGGGAAAAAAGATCCAGGAAAATTCAAAATGTCTGTATACTGTAATCAAAAGTAGGACAGAAGAGGAGATTGTGGAGGAATTGAGTATATATGAGAGAGAAAATCCCTTCTGAGAAAACCAGTCGTGAAAGGTACTATGAGGCTTTCCCTACCTCACATTTAGAGAAGTATTCTAGGTAATATGCACTTTCTCTCAGACACTGGATGCTGCAATGAAGCCTCCGATTGATGCCTTTCCATTTCCATATCCACTAGAGGCACAAAAGGAATAGGATTTAAACTAAGGTATATAATGTTAGGATAAATCTGTAAAAGAGAGCTGAAAATATGCATCACTTACTGAAGGATGATACAGGTATAGTTCTGTCTTGTAGGGATCTGAATTTCTGAATACTGTATTATGAATTTTAAAAAATTGTAAAGGAGGAAATTAGAAAACATTTAATTTATGACAATTTACAAAATATTATCTTTAAATATGACTTCTCTCATTTTTCTTTTTTTTTTCCTTTCTGTAATAGTGGTTGAAGACTTGAAACTACCACACAGTTCCTCCCTTTAGGTTTCCTATATTTTCATTCCAATAAAAGTCATTTAAAATAATAGCTATATCAAATTAAAGAAAAACCAATGGGGGAAGTCATGAAATGTGGGAGGTTCTGAAATGTATTGGTCTTGCATTGATAATGGTGAGGCATATAAAGTGGATGCAAATTAAATACCAATATGTTAATAAAACATTTTTTATTTCTGTCTCTCTTGCGATTCCAATTCCCTTACCTTTTCCGCTCTTTCCAGGAGTAATCAGAGAATAATTTATTCTGATGCTTAACAACTGAAATATTGATTCACAGTGTTTATTTAAAAAATTTAAATGTAGTTCTTCAGAAGCATATTTGTTGATCAGTATGACCCTCCAAAGAATTTGCTAAGAAAAACTTTGAAGAAATATTTACCTGTCACTTACTTTGTGGTCAAAACTATGCTAGGTAAGAAGGCCTTGAACTTAAGGAATACACATTCTAGACGGAAATTAAAAAAACAAAACAAACAAAAAAAACCTACAGTACAATATGATTAATATTATCATGTGTTAGTTCTTTGTAAAGTAATAAATATAAATATCCTTATTATTATTCCAAAACATTCCACATTCCACACAAACCTTAACTATAATGCAAACATAAGTTTAGACTTTGTTATTTTAATTTGTCAGATGGAAAGAGTTTACTTTTTAAAACTTAGTGAAATATTAGTAGTTTGGTTTCAGAATTTACTTGCTTGTAATTTATATACTAACATATATACGTTATGCTGATATCAAAAAGAAAGTATTATAAGAAACTCCTCATCTTGATTATATCCTCATCATAACCTTAATCTATGAGGAAAAGGTTGTCGGCCCAGACTTCACCATCCACAGGTGATATGTGTCATAAAAATAATTCTATAATGAAATTACCATGTGTTTGTGACATCACAAAATAATTGAGATAAACTAAACCAACCGCCTCTCTCTCTGAAGAGTTCCCCAAAGGTAACAGCACTGAAACAAGCTGGACTCCTGTCACACCAAGATAAAGAGTTTTGTATTAATTACAAAAAGCTTCTAGGAAAATATACATTTACTTCTATACAGGGAACTGATACAATGTTTGCATAAAGCATTGTCATTACTATAAAATAATAAGTTTCCAAATGAGGTTTCAAAATAGAATTCTGGTGTCCTTGCTTCTATAAAATATCACAATGTATGGTATCAGTGCACAAAACTGTAATTTGGCCAAAAAAGTTGTTTACAGCCATCTTAAAGTTCAGTCAATGTAAAAAAAAAAAGTCTGTTCAAATAAGAAGATACAAATTATTTAAACATTCAGCATGTACTATTCTCAAAAGAAGTCATCTTTTGGTAAAATGAACCCATTTTTCAGTTCATATCCCGTGCTAAAAAGCAGTTTATGTATCCTTACATATTATTTGTGGCTTAGCTTAAAAGTCACTTTTTCAGTAGAGCTTCTCGATCTGTATTAACATTTCCTGTAATATGTTCTTTAAGTACTTTATCTTTTATCAGCATTCATCACAACTTTTAATTATAGTATCATTAACTTAGTCTCTGTCACCGATTAGCCTGCCTGTTTCGTAAGTACAGGCCCCAGTCTGCCTAAGGACTTAAAAAGTATTTGCTGAATATATAAATGAAAGAAAGAATTAATAGAAGTGCTTTAATTCTGATGTAACCAAAAGGTTTTGAAACAGTAAAGGTGATCCTTCTTCAAAAGCTTGCATATATTTTTGGAGCTAACAATTTATAGATGACATATTGAAATTCTCCCTCTGCCGGGTATGTTTTGACAACACTTAACTATTCTATAATGCCAATCACCTTAAAAAAATGAAAAGTTAGCCTAGCAAAAATGTCATTAACTTTTCTTCTTTCTAATGTTAAATACTAGGTTCCAAGGTGAAAGATTCTAAAGATCAAGAGAATAATCCAGGGAAAAATGTAGCTTAAACTAGAACATGCCTGCTTGGGGATCCAGATGGAATGTCCCTGAAATGTGCAACTGTGGTGCACAGATTATGTGAACTCAAATCAATTAAAGCCCAACAAACTCAGCATGAGTTTTTTATTTCCCCTTTCATTTAATAGAATATATATACATATACATATACATATACATATACATATACATATACATATACATATACATATACATATACATATACATATACATATACATAAAACCTTAACCTGATCACCCTAAGAATTTACCCCTTAGCATTAGTCAGGAAGAACACAAGCATGTTTACCAGATACCCCTGTGTCCCATTGTTTCTGAGTTGCCTAGCAGTCATTTTCTTGTTATGGATGTTCTGCTCTTCCTCAACTACCTGCAAATCGCCCGTTCTCACTTCTGAAATCTAATACCCTGTCCCCTTCTTTCCTTTGTCCAAAGATGTCTTATATACCCAGTGTTAATTTTCATGTCTATGTGAATTCCCCATGCGCATGTATTAATTTTTTTTCTCCTGTTAATTTATCTCTGTTAATTTTATTATTAGCCCAGCTAGAAGAACTGTGAATATGGGAGGAAGATTAATAATTACTTTAGCCCCCACACCTGCTCTGGGCTTGAAATTTCAGTATGTTATTGAGCATTGGAATGTGGAAAAAACATTTTAGTTGACTCTCAAAACATTTAATAAAATAAACTTTATTGTTATATAATTTATGTACACTAAAATCTACTAATTGTAAGTGTAAATTCTATAGATTTTGACAAATGTTTACATACTTGTATATATCAATGTATTCATCACTGCAATCAAGATACAGGAACCATCACTCCAAAATCTTTCTTAGTCAATTATCCACATCACTGACCTGGGCACCAATTACTGAGCCGTATGATGAGAGTATGTCTAACTTCATAAGAAGCTGCCAAATTAGGAAACGGATAAACAAGAACAAAGATTTTTATAGGTAGAGTTTATAAATCCAAAATCACATATGACAAATCAGTAAAAGACTGGCCTTAGAACCTACAGTTTTTTGGAAAAGTTAAACAAATAAGAGAATACTAAAATTAAATGTCAGTAAAGTAACGGGCATCCTGCAATTCTCGTGGCTGACACTTCTATCTGTATCTCTAATGGACCTGTATTTTCTCTTTTAGGAAGTCCTAGATTGTGTCCCTGGGGAGTGACTGACAAGAGGCCACAGGAATATTTCTACCCGTACAATTGGAATATGGTTATTTAGCTGAACACTGAGAATACTCAGAACTTTCAATTTTATCATCAACAGCTTCAGACTACCTATCCTCATCAACCAACCAATGCACCCTATGTAAACTAAAACTGAGCAATTTTATGTTCTAGAAAACATACAGGAAAAGGCTGAGCTTTTTAACATCACCTAAAGATAATTTATCAGGTACTCTTGATGGTTCCATACAAAAATAAAGTGAAAAGGAACTGATCTTTAGATAAATCTTTCCCAACAAAAATATCATCTATTTTCAAATGATAAGAATTGCATAATTATACCTATAAAGAAATATTAAACCAAGATTCTTCCGAAACTCTTCATGAGTAGACAGTCCTAAGTCATTGTCTGCTGAAAGATTAGAGAAGGCGGCAAGATTCTCCTACATGCCTAAAGTCCTATCACACTGTCAGTTGAGTATTTTAATTTTTCTTATTTTTCATCTTTCTGGTTTATATTTTACAATTTTAGTATTACCTATTATATCATCCTTACAGATAATAGTAATGATGTCCTTGAGTCTGTGCTTTACCAGGAACTTTCATTCCTCTAAGTAATTTATCTTTCCCAAGTTATAGACTATTTAAAGAACTATGGGGTATATCAGCACATTCCAATGCTTGACACAATACAAATAATCTAAATATCTGCCATTAACACTACTGAAATGAATATTGTTCAAGGATCTTCTAATCAACAAATGATTTTAAGAAATCTTACCCTGATATTTCTTAGTAAACATTCCTGACATTATCACTATACTGACCAACTAGATTTGCCCAACTCCTAAATTTTACCTCAGCTCCGATTCTTATCCATATTGTTTTCTTTATAGTAAAACTACAAATCAGTATGACTTAAAGTTGAAAATATATTATTTTCTTGACATTTTCAGAAGACTATATATGTGAAAAATGTGTTATTTTTCTAACAAAAAATTAAGAATTATATTTACTTCTTTAAGGAGAAATGTGCTTGTATTTGAAGCATAACACTTGATTCCGAGTCTTGGCTTAGATAAACACAGATTCATTTTCAATTTAAATATGTTGATTTCTATTGCTATTCTTGGTACTTGATAAAGAAGATAAATGTTGTTCACAGTTGGAAACTGCACCAATTTGTTTTTTGGGGGGGCAAGTTTTCAGTGAATATCAGGTTTCTCTTCCTTTACAGAAATCCCTAAGAAACATAGAAACGAATCAGTTTACAATCTTTAGCATACAATTAGTCTGTATCTCACAGCCTTATCCCTCTTCTCCCAAAGGAAAATTCTCAAACCAAGCAGGAGATTGAGAGAATGAGTTTTTCATCTAGTCATGCCCTTGTGTTAAAAGAGAGAGAAACTACTGTTAAATCTTGTTTTGTACTTGTTCCAGGCAATTCTCAATACACTTTGAGACTTGCTGATATCCATTTGCACTCTCAAAGCACAAGAATCAATGAAAACTTGCCAAGATTTAATTCTACAAGATAATTTTTTTTTTTCAAATATCCTTTCCTTTTTAAATTCAAGAATCATGTCATTTGAAATGAAAACATTTCTGTGGGGCATCACAGAGACTTATACAAATAGGTCAAGTGATATAAAGTATCTGCTAATTGGGCTACTTTCTCCAGCTATTCTTCATCTTCAAAGCACTTTGGAAAATATGGCCTATCATTTTTGTGTATGAACTTACTCAAACAATTCATCTTTCAACTCACACACCTTCAGAACTCCTGGAGGTCCTTCCCTCCGATGAGCCATTGATGTCTACACATAGCAGGCAACTTAGGTTCTCTCCAGGATTTCACACAAGTTTTTAAACATTCTTGAGTGAAATATTTAAAAAATAAAGTTAACCATCTCTTGGCATTATCTAGAACTATTTCTATTCAACTACAAGACTTTTAGATACCAGCATCTCACTGGGAAAGATGCAGTGTATTATAATAAAGTCAGGAGTTTCTTTTCTTTGAAGGGAGGCAAAACTTCTCAAGAAGCCAAACATTCTTGTAGATACTGAGAGGGGGATGAGTTTGTTACCACAAAATAGGCCTTGCTGGGATATTTATTATTTTAAGTCAGTTACTTTTAAGAAACAAAAAGACTCAAGAAAAGCCTTTTACCTCCCCCTTACCTGCATAAAGGAATTCAGATAGAAATATCTGCTTAAAAAACAGAGATCACCTTAGCATAATATGAACTACGTGTGACAGACAGTGAGGAATTTAGCAAAATCTGCCTGTTAGACGCCCCTCTGTGTCGCACTGTTTCTGGATTCTGGAAGACTTTGTTTACAAAAGGTTTGCTCCTTCTCATCTACTTGTGAGTTTCCTATTTTTCCTTTGAAGTCCAAACCACTACACCCCTTTCTCCTCAGCTCAAGATGGACCCTAAGCTTCAGCTGCCCATTTATCCTTGGGTCCCGTTTTATTATGGAACTCCTGTATGCACATATGTAACAAAATTGGTTTATTTTCTCCAGTGAATCTCTCATGTCAATTGGATTATCAGATCAGCCAGAAAAACTGTGATAGAAAAAAAAGTGAACTTTTCCCCTTCCCAACAATACAAGCACAGTAATTCCAAGACAGACATTTTGTTTCCAGAGAGGAAGACAAACTATTAAATATATCTTGATCTTTGCTTGTTTCAGGCACTTATTAATGTTGTATTGAATTTCAGCACCATTTACAGATCTGACAAATACTATAGCATGGCACTGATTGGTGAAATCTGTTGATTTATCAACCTGGATTGTGAAGACGTAGTTTTCAGTTTATTACATGAGCCCTCTTCCACCTCAGGTGACATGTCATCAATACACTGATGTATAAAGCTGTTTGTGAGAGGAACCTTTTCAATTTCTCATTTTCTCTCTTGTGTCAACATTCATTTGCTATTATTTTCGTGCTGGAATTATGAGTTTCTCACTGGACTTCCTTTTCTGGCCATTAAATTCTGTACCTAAAATATTTGCTTTTGGAGCCTTTTCACTAAATGTCCCTTTAAAAAGGAAAGGGGGAGGAGGGTCTTTGTTATTTTTTGCGAGTCTAATGGTTGTATAAAGCAATTAAAATTTTTATTTGTTAAATGTGTCATTTTTAGCAGAGTGTCTGCTTAAATTGTTGGAGTCATTGCTACTCTTTTAAGCTGTCTGCCATGTACCACACACAATAGAACAGCACTTCTGGATTACTAGTCTCTGTAAATGCAATGATAAGCAGCTTTTCATTGCAAAGACGGATTTCCGTGTGTGTGTTCCTTGTAGTACAAGTGCTGTAAAATGATTCAGGAAATTGTTCTACTTAATCATTGACCTTATGAGAATTGTCTGTAAGCCTACACCTACAGTGTCTCTCTTTCCTTTCATCCCTCATCTCACTGTTGCCTGTCTCTTCAAACAGAAACTCAGTTAATTGCAACAATAATAACTTCCATTTAAAAAATCCAGTTCAAATAATCAAAATAAAACTTTTGGAAACACATGTTACCAAGAGTGAAATAATGGACATTCTTGTGACCTCTCCTGTAAATTCAGGTAAAAGTTTCACAGTTAAAATAAAACAAATTTATATTATCATTGTTGATACGACCACAAAGTTTGATGAACCACAAAAGGTTTGCTCCTTCTCATCTACTTGTGAGTTTCCTATCTTCCCTTTGAAGTCCAAACCACTGCACCCCTTTCTCCTCAGCTCAAGATGGAACCTAAGCTTCAACTGCCTATTTATCCTTGGGCCCCATTTTATTATGGAACCCCTGTATGCACATATGTAACAAAATTGGTTAAACATATTTTCTCATGCAAAATTTTATTTTTCAAAATTTAAAAAACAGTGTTATACAATCTTTTTAAATAACTTACTTCCCATTACTTATATTCTCTATTTGATGAGACACTGTCATCATACTTAACTCGAATTCTTTAAACACCATTTTCATTAGTGCTTTGAACACATTTCTAATAGCAGCTTTGACATTTTTCTACTTAGCCGTCTCAAAGCCAGTTTATACTGCCTACTCTTTCTCTCCTGTGAATGAACTGCACCTCTCTGTTTCTTTTCACATCTCATATATTTGTATGGAAAATTGAACATTTTAGCTAATACATTGTAGCAACTCACACCGTAGCAACTCTGGACACTGAACCCCCTACCTCCAGGGCTTGTTGCTGTTGTTTACTTCCTTGCTTGTATATTTGTTTACTGACTTGTCTCAACTATGCCAATAAAGTCTGTTCCCCCTCCATGTACAACATCTGATGTTTCTGGTCAGACAATCCAGCCACAGGAATACTCACAATCCACCTAAGCACTTCTCCCCACCCTGGGTGATGACAGTGGCTGTAGCCAGGCTCTCTGATGGTCTCTTTGCCTGATCTTCCTATTTTCCGTCTACCTTTTATCCCTCTATTGGTGTCAAGCTGTTATCTCTACTAGTTGCAGGCTGATTTTGCTAATGTTTGCAACAATGCACTGGGGCACAAATTACTTCCCGGTCTGAACCATTAAATTCAAGTCCCTTTGCAGGGCTAGTTAAGGAGGCCAGTCTTTGAGGCTTGCTCTGACTGGGTGGCTTTTCTTAGCCATCTCTTACCCTCTTTCTCCCTGATACATTTCTAGCTGGTTTGAAGTTTAGCAGTTGTTCCCTTGGAGCTACAAGCCTCCTCTGAGTTGCTTACTGCCCAAATCTCCATTGTTTTTATAGTGGCTCCCTTAGGACTAAATTTCCCAGCACTTTTTCCAAATACAGTCAGTCCCCCAAAAAGCAGCCCCTAGGGAGAGCTAATGTGCTGTGTGTTCTTGTGGTCTGCCTGGGCAGAACTGCTGTGCCTGCTCCTGAGCTGAGGCAGGGGGGTCGCCCATTTCTCAGAGCAGAGTGCTAGTGGGGCAATAGCCCTCAACTTATTGGTGTGCCTCTGCCAGCGTGGAAATTACCCTACAATCAAGCTGGGGCGAGGGCAGTCAGAACCCTGTATTCTCTCAGCCTGCCCTATACAGGGTAATGTTTCTGCATAGAGTTAGGGGCCGGATGGTAGATGAAGGGAGCCCCAGATAGCTCAGTAGCACATACTTGGGATCAAGCTTGGGATCAAGTGAGATGAGCTGGAGATATGAGTGGAAACCTACCATTTCTGAAGATAAATCATCACCTAAGACTGGGAGCTGGAGGGAGATGGAAACTGCAGCTTCGTGAGTGTCCCCACCCTCAGCAAAGCTTCCAGTATGTGGAGCTGGGGAAGGGTGAGAGAGTAGATCACAGCTTAAGTGCAAGACGCTGTCACTGTTCCTACTACAGTCAGGCACATTTTCCTAGAAATAAAAAATGTTTCTCCATGTTTTTATATGTTCTTAAGACAATTTAAAGAGATACTAGATTGCTGTGTGTGTGCGTGTGTGTGTGTGTGTGTGTGTGTGTGTGTGTCCCTTTATAGGACTTTCAATATGATCGGTGAACTAGAAAGAAGTTCTTCAAAGCTCTCATGCCACCATTCTAGAACTGCTTCTCTTGATTTAAAATGCTGAAATACAGCAATGTACAATCCCACCATAGATAACTACTGACACACACACCTAAAACAAGCTTTATGCATTATCAATGAAATCATTTTATGATGAATGCATGCACTTTGTATGTGTTTTAATCTCTGAAAGATAGTAATTTCCCCATATATGCATTTGCCATTATATAACATCCAATTTCTGTGAGATATCGTTTGAAGTCCTTTCATAATTTATCTTTGATGCACCAATGTTTTCCTGAGCTATAAGTATACATCCTAATTGTCTATCAAACTTCTTTCCAGAAATGTACATGTGCTCTACCTCTTTTATTTTTGAGAGAAACTAGACAGAAATTAGAGAAACTTAATTGCATGCATTCAAATATATAAAGATCATCTTTGTAAATTCTTTCACTGTTTATGCTTAGATGTCTCCTCTTTTAAGAGACTTGGAGCATGTGTTTTATGATGGTTTTATTTTTTGTCATTTGTTAATCTGATTTTATGCTAATTTAATTATTTTATCTATCTGATGATTATGGACATGCTGACACTAAGGTCTAAGCAGAGTTTTGTAAAAATCTAGCTATTGATCTAGCTTCTTTGTGCATCTTGTCCTATTGATTTGAGATCCTTCATCTTTTGTTTTGTGTCAGGGTATCATGTATTGTATACTATGGTCTTCTTACATTACATTGATTTAATCACTTGCATTTTACAATATGCTTCAACGTTTATTAGGCAAAATTTTATGCATTTTTTTCAAAAATTTAATTTATTCTAAACAATATTAGAATCAGTCTGTAAAACTGAAACATATTAACATGTCAGGAACTCAATATTACCCAAAATTTAGATAAGAAGGATTGAGGTATTTGGGGGCCATCATTTCAGGCAGAAAAAAATGCCAAATGAGATTGAGGTGGGAGAATGACAAGAATGTCCCAAGAGAAAAGTCCAAAATGTCAAAGTCGGTGCAATGGAGCAAATGAGGGGGGAAGGTTATGGGACTATGTCACAGAACTAACATTGGCCAGGGCCATATATCACACAGAAAAGACTATATTCTAGTGAAATAAGATGCCTGCCAGAGATTGGCTTTAATTAGAAGGAAGAAAAACAAAATAATTAATAATAATAATAATAATAGTAATAATAATAATAAAGAAAGGAAGAATTGCAGAAGCAATGTCCTTTAATGGTATCTGTGCAAAAGGAGAGAGCTTACCCAAGCAAGGAGCAATGGCATTTCATCCATGACATCAGAAATACAGAGGTGATAGGAACAGATTGAAATGGTAAACAAGTAATGAGAATTTGTGGAAATTTACTTCCAATTGTTTCAATTTCCTTACTAAATTAGGTATTATTGTCATCAGCTATGAGTGAAAAGGTGAGGACATGTGGGAAGTTTGAGAAGAGAAAATGTGCCATTATTATAAGGGGGTAGGAAACAGACTGGATTAATGCCTATAGGCCAAGAATAATGAGGTTTATTTTTATACTTTGTCAGTTTTTGCCCAAAGTTTTATATATCAGGTACAAATGCCACAAATCTCTTATAATTAGTCTATAGTTTTCCTGTGTTGACGTGTTTGCTCGGCCCGGTTTTGATACTAGATTTATATATGCCATCATCAAAAAAATTAATTCACTAGTTTTCCACTTGATATATACTCTGGATCCATTTTTAAGACATGGTAATGTTGTCTCACTAAAAAGTTTGAAAGAAAATATTGAAGAAACCATCTGGACTGGGAAATTTATGGAAATAATATTTTATCTTTTTTTTAAAAAATGTCATGTTCTCTAAAGTTTTCTTCTTCATGAATAAATATTTACCACTTATATTTTGGAAAAGTATCCATTCATTTTTGTCATAGAATATAATTTATCTTTTAGTTAAAAATAAGCACTAAAAACTCCTATCTGCCACCCTGACTCATTCTCCAGTGTTATTTTTCATTCATCCAAACTATCTTTCTTTTAAATTAACTAAAAATATAAAATGCGTTCATCAGTGATATTCAAAAATATTAATTTTATATTTTGAAAATTGATAATCTACAACACATTACATATACATTCAGGTACTTTGCCTATTTAGAAGTTAGCCCCATTCTGCCAAGAATGAGACAACAACTAAAAACTACTCCGGGATATGCTATTAAATAAAGACAGTTTGACCCTTTCATGACAGGACTTTGAATCCTATCATCAACTAAATCCACTGTGAAGAAGTATTTTTATGCTCTTCAAAGCATGAATGATGTAACACATTTTACATTCTACAGTACCTGAACACAGTGAGATAAGTTAAATATAGAACTTCAATCTTCACTTCAATTTTGCTGCTTTTATGTATTTAAACCTGACCACTAATGAACTTTGCTGATTTAATTTCCCACACAATCGTACTTAATTGCTTGCCATGTCGTATAATGTTCAATAAAGCAAAGCAATGAAGCAAAAAATAGCAGGACCTCTTAGAAAGGCTAAAGGGGAACCTGTATAGGACAAGAATGAATAACATCTCCATGCTAATTACCATTGAATGGCTGAAGCTTATAAACTGTGAAATCTCTCACTAGCTCTATGAAAAGGTAAGTTTAGATTTTACATGGTCAGGTAAATGAATAAAACTTAGTAGTCATGTCACCTCTTTCTGTTAACTTCTCCTACTTATTAGAGCTGTATTTAAAAGATTTTTCTCACTTATGGAACCATATGATACAACTCTATGTATACTTTTTAAAAAAGTTATAGAAATATAAAGAACACGTAACATTGAAAAATACCATAAAATAACAATGTCTATTCATTGTTTCTGGAAACTTTCTGACACGTGTACATATTCTTTTAAAAATAATTAGAAAATAAATTGTGTTTTATTATAATTTGTTTCCAAATTCCCCTCTACCCTTTCAGCCACCTGGTTTTATCTATATCTATCTATCTATCTATCTATCTATCTATCTATCTATCTATCTATCTATCTATCTATCTAATTTTGCCCATTGGTTTATCCCAGCAGTCTTATTGTCCAAGGTGCAAATCATTTGTCATTTTTAAAGTTTTATTTCACATCAATTTTTATGCATCTACTCTCATGTTTAATATACTTATATTTAGAAATAAATGGTATGGTTACCACAGCAGTCATAAAAAGTCAAAAAAGACATTATAGAAGATGTTTGTGTACCAATACCATAAACTGAGGACAGGGTGGGCTTTTTATTTCAAAGTATTTTAAAATTACAGTTGACATACAATATTCTGTTAGTTCAGGTGTATGACATAATGGTTAGTCATTTATATAACTGATGAAGTGATCACTCCAATAAGTCTAGTACCCCCCCGGCACCATTCATATTCATTGCAATATTATTAACTATATTCTCTATTCTGTACTGTACATCCCTGTAACTGTTTTTATAACTGGCAATTTGCACACCTTAATGCCTTCCTCTTTTTCACAAGGTGGGCATTTTAAACTGTGTTGAAGCATGAGTACAATTTAAATACTCAAAGAAATATATTTCAGAAAGTGGATACAACATGGGAAAGTACTTGGAGTTGAAATTTTAGTGGTATATGGATGAAGTATTCTGCATATGAGACTAACTTAAGTGGACATTTGTGTTATGAAATGAAGAAAGAAGTGTTAATCTATAATGTGGAGGTAAGTGTAATGTGTTAAATGTCAGACAGAGTTTAGATTTTATTCTCTAGCCAGTGATTTAAGTGTTCAAGTTATTAAGAAACAAAAACAGAATAAAAAAGTATATTTTAAGACAATGATTTGGGCATTTTGTGATGAATGTCTTACATTAGTTCTCAGTCACAGAAAGTCTGTGTACTTAACCTGTGTAGTTATGTCTTATGCTAGAAAGCAAAGGGAGGGACTGATATGATGCAGGTATAAGTTCTAAGTATCTTGCTAAGTGGGGATATTTTTATCTTTCTTTACAATGTGTGAATTATGTCATTAAGTAAATCCATAGCTCAGAAATGTTGCTAAGCTCTTCAAAACATAAATTATTTAAGTCTAATAGCTATTGTAGTGCCTGGGTAAAAGGAGATAAATGAATTACAGAACTTCAAAGTGTTATGCAGGTAGTACAAAATGAAGCGTTTTGGATGGGCTAGGAAACAGGCAGGACCAATATTAAATTTTAAAGAAATCCCTTGACTGCAGTTATTATAGTTAAATTGTATATGTCAACTTAGCTAAGGTATTGCCAGAGACTGAATGTTTGTGTACCCGTCGCCACCCAAAATTCCTATATTCAAATTTAATGCCCAATGTGAGATTATTTGGAGGTGGGGTGTTTGGAAGGTGATTGGGCGGAGCCCTCATGAACAGGATGAGCACCCTTATAAAAGAGCCTCAGAGATCCCTCCCCTCTTCTAGGTGAGGACAGCAAAAACACAGCACTCTATGAATCGGGAAGCAGGCTTCCATCAGACATGTAAACCGCCAGTGCCTTGATTTTGGACTCCCCACCCTCCAGAACTGTGAGAAATAAATTTATGTTGTTTATGAGTAATGCAGTGCACGGTATTCTGTCAGAGCAGTTTAAATGCACTAAGATAACCATGGTGCCCGATTGTTAGGTCAAACACGATTCTACATGTTGTTCTAAAAGAATTTTGTAGATATGATTAACATCTATAATAGGTTGTCTTTTAATAAAGTAGATTACCCTGGTTACCGTGGGTGGACCTCATTCAATCAGTTGAGGGTCTTAAGAGAAAAGACTGAGTATCCCAGAAAGAAAAGGAATTCTGCCCCAACACTGTAACACAGAAATCCTTCCTGAGTTTCCATCCGGCCAGCCTGCCCTATGAACTTTGCGCTTGCCAGCCCCCACACTGCCACAATCATCTGAGCCAATTTCTGAAAATAAATCTCTTTATACACATGTACACACACATGCTCTCACACACAAATACACACCCCACTCCTACTGGTTATGTTTCTCTGGAGAATACTTACTGATATACCAGCATTCACCTAAATTATCTTAATTAAAATGCTAGTTAAAATCTAAAATAATAACATAGTTCACAGGTTAACAAAATTGTTCATTAATCTCCTATGTTGATTTAAATGATCTATATTAAAATCCTACTTCAATATATATAAACAAAAATACTCAGGATGAATTCCATGTCATAATGTACAAAGCTATTTTTTTTTACAAATACCCAAATAAAATGTAATATATTTAACAACAAATATTTATTGTTATATTTTAGTTTTCTGAAATAATGAGAATGTTAGAATGTGTGTGTATATATATGTGTGTGTATATATATATATATATATATATATATATATATATATTCATAATATTTCACATATTTAGTTAATTCCTCTTAAATTGAATATCGTGTTGCTTTGTGTTATTGTAAGTATCTTTTCTGCATTTTAAAACTAATTTATTTTAACTACATATGTAAGCATTTTGACACTTATGTCCCTTTTCTGTTCCATGATCCAAGTCAAAAGGCCACATTAGTCAGCATATCTCATTAGCTTCTTCTGGTCTGTGATAGTAAGTAATGGCAGAGTAGCTTATATCAAAATAACCTTTCCTCAAATAACAATTATAAACTCTATAAAATGCAGACAACTATCGGAAGCACTTGAGAGCAACCAAAAGCAGGCAGGCCCTGGAGTGGTGTCCACCCGCTACAGAAGGGGCCAGTACTGGGTGAAATCCACATCTGTGTGGCTTTTCCCCGATGGCAGTCCCCAGTCTGCATGGGCCGCTAGAGCTCAGCCTGGAGGCCTTGGGGGGTAGCATGGGTCTTCTCTCTCATTTTTCTTAGTCTACCTAAAGGTGTCTGAATTTTGTTGAACTTTTCAAAGCAGATTTGTTTTCATTGATTTTCTTTTTTATTATAAAATTTTTATTTTTCAATTACAACTGAAATTTAATATTATTTTATGTTAGTTTCAGGTGTACAGTATATGTAGTAGTTAGACATTTACATAATTTATGAAATGATCCCCACAAGAAACATCTTCAGAGAAATATTTACTCCAGGTCTACTTCTCAAATACAATCAGGAATTCAAATTCTGAATTTCTTCTGGAATTATTCTTGTCAAGGTTAGCAACACCCTTGACTTGTCAAATTCATCATTTCTTTGTCCTTATCTTATTCAAGTTAGTGGCAGCATTTTGCCTAGTTCCCCATTCTGTCTTTGAATAATTTTCCTGTTAAGTATTTTCCTGGTAATAACCATCTCCCGTCTCTCCTATTAGTAACTGGGTGCTCTTCTTAAATTCCCTGACTAATTTTCAGGTTTTTGTTTTTGGCCCCTCCTTATACATCACTAGAGATCATTAAAATGTAAGCAGGCACTTGTGTTTGTACTGTTCACTTATCATGAGTAACAGTGAGTGGCAAAATTCTGAAGATCAATGCACATTTACTGTATAAAATGTTTTATGAATATGGATAGAAGTCTAATCTGTGAAAACATTGTGTCCTAAAATGCAATGTTGTGACTTCAGAAATATTATACTTTAGATGACTAGAATTGAGCGTGCCAAAATTATGCACTGGAATGAATCTTTATGTCTTTACCAACTAAATTACTCTCAGTGAAACAATTTTTATATCCAATGCATACCTTGTGACTAAAAGAGTGCTTTGGACAGAGCAGCTGATCAATATTTTGTTAAGTTAATAAATAAATGCCTGAGTAGGAACTTTGTGTGCCTAATTCCTGTCCTCAGATTACAGAAATCTGAGCTCGGAAGTGAGAGTTTAGGGAGAGAGAAGGGAGAGAGTGATATAATTTCCCTACTGAGGCACCATCTTCTGTAGAAACGGAAGCATCAAGCCCATTATTTGTCCATATAATGTAAAAATACCATTGCATTTCTTTTAATTATACAAAATTAATATAGTTAAATTAAATGTTAGATTTCAGTGCTTCTCATGTGACTTTTAATAGCCTATACTAGTACTTTTTAAAATAAATTTTAATAACCTGAAAGAGAGAATGTATGTAAGTAACCTTACTTGAACAACCTTCATTCGCTTAAGGGATAAATTAATAAGGAGGAGTCATTTAGCCCAATCTGACAAAATAAAATTCTGAATATCACCTAAATGTGTCAGAAATAAATTGCCTTTAAGAATTATCCTCACAATAAACTTTCAACTTACTTTTAAGGGGAAAAAAATGCTTTAGGTATTCTAATATATTTTCTAGAATGTCACAAGATGCAATTAAGTGTTTGTACTTAATAACTTTGTTCATTGGACAACAGTGGGTAACTGGAGGATATTATAAAAATGTTTATCATTGTCTATCAAATTAAGGAATTTAACAAGTAGAACTGCGATAAAAATTGTTTGTTTCTGTCTTTCTCTATGTCTCATCAAATCATGTCTGATTATAGCTAGATTCCTTAGTATTTAACTATTATTGAATGCAGTAATGAAAGAAGCCATGGAGATACTTAATTATCCACACAGTGGGTGTCCAATGGAGAAGCTTCTTTTTAACCTTTTCCTCTGTGATAAGATAATTACTGTCTGGTGCAACTGGTACTAATATAAATATTCACTGATTGCAAACTGTGGCCTAAAGGCTGTTACTGATAAAAGCTTCTCTGTTACCCTGTGGGGGTGCCATTGCTCATTTCTAAACAAATAAGGCCTCATCAACCAAAGAACCATCAGTGTCTCCATATCCAGAAAATTTAAATAAAATTAGAAGGTAATTTCTGGTGAAACATTATGATTCCATTTTACTAAATCAAATATTCAGTAATGTTTCTTACTTTTTATTTAAAATAGAGCCAAATCATCATCCACAAGGCTATGAATCTGTGCTAGGATGATTACCCTGTTATATTTTCATAAATTATTTTGGAAATGTGATGCAAATTCTTCTCTCCAGGCAGTACTTCTTCCATCTATATTGCGTAAGGGAATGTTTCCTTACTCAGAGTAGTGGAAACAATTAGAATATTCTTAATATACTATTCAACAAAATATTGATGATAAACACCAACAGATGGGACTTGTATGCTTCATCAACTCAGTGATGAGAACTGTTAAAGATTTTGACCCTTAGAGGTTTCATGGTTCTTTTTAGTCAACAGAGATAAAAGTTTGTCCAATTTGGATTTTTATGCAGTACACTATTATCTTCCTCAAATTATCTGAGCATTGGTAGGGTAGTTCATGTATATCTGGACTTGTATTCCTTTGAGAATTGGAATATGAGACTGCAGTTCGCCATTAATAATCCCTTTATATTGGATTACAAAAATGAGTACTACAATGGAGCCTCGCTGGTGAGAAAGAATATTTTTTAAAAAAATATATATTTTTTGTTCTTTTGGTACAAAATACTGATTCCAAAGGAAACACCGTTGTTTTCCATATTCATGAATAACACTGATCCAGGACTAAATGCCAACATAGTTCCTTTGCGAGAAATAAATACTAGGGAATTAACAAGGTATTAGTATATGAAAATATTAAAAAGTCCTTATCTCCCAAATCTCATACTGTGACTTTTGCAAGTGTTACTCCAAATTTAGCAAATTCAATATTTCCACATGCCTCTATTTACTGAACTTAAAATCTGGCCCTTACCTAACTTAAACACTTAAAAGGCAGTTCTTTTCCGGCCATTCTCTTGAGTTGTGGTTCTATTCTCACAACTTAGCTGGAGAGAGTTTGGGGCACTGTCCCTGTTGTTCCCTGTTTCTTTTGAAGTTATCCCTTTAGCTTCACGTAAAAAAAATCCAGCAAACAAATAAAAAACTCTGTTTTTGGATGGGATCCATGCCATTGATATACAATTTTTTTCTCCAGAGATTAATATTTTTTACTTGCTGATCTCCCGAAAAATATTTAAAAATTTATAACTTGACTCAGCTTTCTCCTGCATCCATTTTTGCTATCAAGAATAATTTCAACATCATGGACTCTCGGTTGCTTGACCACTTCACTTCTGATTATTTTCCCTTTCCTTACATCACTACTCTTCCCTTTCTGGACAAACCATGGAATTTATCATTATCAGTATTCATCATTGCTCCATTGCAAATCTAATAATTCACTCATTTCATTCTTTGATGACTTTCACTCCTTTAGAATGCTTGTTCAACTACTCCCATTATGGCCCCAACTAAACCTTCTTTGACTTCTCTGTCATTGGCAATACTAATTAGCACCAGTAGTGAGCTGTCTCTTTTCTTCATGTCTTACACATACCAAATTTCACAGTCAGGACTTTCAATAAACCTTAGATTCCATTTGCTCCTCTACCATTCACTATACCAATGTGGTGGAAACACAACCCTGGGTTTCCCCGTGTACCCAACCATTATATTCTGGGAGAAAGTCATGCAATAGCACATATCAGTTTCATATAAACTCAAAACAACTAGAACTCTGAAAATAAGTAGTTTATAGTTTTTCCAGCCATTCAATCACATTTCACAAAAATGCATTTTAAACTACCCCCTTCTTTCTTCAAATCTTGAACTCTTTCCCCATGCTTGCTATCTCATCTATTTCCTATATACTATTGGATGATTTTACACCATAACTAACAGATAAAATAAAAGCTCACTGATTACCAAAAAATATCAAATTAAAAACATCTGTTACCATCTTCTTCTTCCTCTGAAAAGCTTCATGTGCAGTTTTTGATAATGTTGTTAAGTAACAGAGTATATATTTTCCTTCAAATGGTACAAGTAACTTACACATATTCTGTTTTGCCCCAGAAAATAATATATAATTTTCCCATTTGTAGTAATTTTCCAGTTTTAGATTAATCATTTCAAGTTTTCACTTCTAGGCAAATTGAGTTCTTAACTCAATAAATCCAAGAGTATTCTTCCCCTTTCATTTCCTTCTTCTTTTTCCCTAGAGATAATTTAAGTCCTTCGATAGGAAGAGGAGATTATTTGTTATTCTGGAATGTGGACAGAACATACTGACCACAAGTAGTTGTTCGTAGTTCATTTGTGGCATTTGTTACTTGTCAGCAACCAAAGGTGAGGTTATTGGTCCAACTATAATCTCTGATCACAATAGCGATGTGCTTTTCATCTTTTATGCCCTAACCTCTGGGCTATCTTGCTCTCCACCAATTATCTCAACATTTTTATGTCCATTTTCCTTTCTGATAATAGTAGGAAGTGATGTAATATGCTTCTACTTTCACTAATCCTTCATAGCCAAATAGAAGTCCCTTTCCTTAGGTTTTTCTAAATTTATCTGAAGTTTTTTTTTTTTAATATCCACCCTGCCTGCCCCATACATGCATGTATGTATGTACACACACATACACACACACATACACACACACACACACAAACACACACACATACGTAGCTTAATTTGGAGACACTGGAAGTAAAGAGATAGAGGGCTTTTTTGCAGGCATCCACTGCTCTATAAATTCTGTTTCTATCAATATTTCATGACTTCCTGTGTTGTCTTGGTCTGTACCTTAAAGTTCTAAAAATGTGAGAGCAAAAGTATATTTTGATGTTTTTATTTAGGACTTAGAAACTAGGTATTTTTTTCAGGTGGATGATTAAATTTATACTTATCTCTGCTTAAATGAATATAAGACATTATAGTGTGCATTGCTACTTGAAATCTGTTAAGTTTCATATAGATAGATAGATAGATAGATAGATAGATAGATAGATAGATAGATAAATCTAAGAAATATAAAACAAACAAGAAACAAAAAAGAACAAAATAGAAGAAAAACTCTGCTCCTGAACCATTACAGAGTGTATATAATTTATCAACATAAGCAGAATGTCTTATAAAATCCAGAGTGTAAGCTCTCACTTTTTATCAGGCCCTGTAACTCACCTGACATCACTAGCTGCTCTATAGCTCAGTAGTGTTGCCTAAAGGAGATATTTAACTTGAACTGAGTTGTCCTATTTAAAGTGGTTAAGCCCTTTTTCATCAGAGAAATATGTCTGAATAGAAGAAAAACAAGAGTTCCATCTCAGTTTCTAGTCCTTGTTTCTACCTCTTAATAACCTACTCTTAACTTTGCTTAAAACAACTTTTCTCACTATATAGCTCATGTTTATGATAACATTGAGCAACTTCAGTGTCTCCTTTAATTTGGCCTCTTCACCTCTTGAGTAACATACGAACTTTGTATCTGCTGTCCTTCCTGGACAAACTAGAATATGGATAAATACGGTTATTTACCTTGTAGCTCTGGATGATAGGGCAGGTAGATTACGATGGTGGAAACTATGGGCAATGCAGGCAGAAAACATGGTTTCATCAGGGTGTCCCATGGTTAACAAAAGACATGTTGCCAGAGATTTTTCTTGTTTGAAGCTAACTGATTATGGGTTTTAATCACCAAATGCAAAACAAAAAGTCTTCACAGAATACATAGATTAATGTTTGATTGACTATCTGAGCACTGTAGCAGAACCAAGTTGACAAAACAAAAGATCACCACACTCTAAGTGTTTTAAGGTTAACCAAACATGAACCAATGCTCTTAACACCACATCATCTACTTTACAACTAAGGGGGAGGGATGCATTACCAATAAGAATCCAAACTTCTAATATTTGAAACAAAAGAAGCTGAATTATTTTCAGACTTCCCATCTCTTATCTGTATCTTGATATGACAGATGACGAAGGATTCTTTGTTTCATTGGGCCACACATCCAGCAAGAAATGTCAGTGCCTGTCGCATCCAGAGCAACACAGGCAGTGAGAGAATGAGACGGGGCAGTGAAGGGTTAAGAAAGAAACAGAAATCAAGGAAGTTATGAAACAGGGGGCCTAGGGTCTCCCAGCTTCAAAGGACTGAGAGCCCCAAATTGGGCTACCTTCTGGCTTTTATTGATGTACACACAAGGAAGTAGTATTGTTTTCTCCACGGTCTGTGAGTCTCATACATCACACAAGAAAACTGATTCAAATCAATCACCCTTGCCTGCAAACAGCCGGAATAGAAAGTCCCATGATGTCTTAACAATTATGGTACGTGTCTCCCCAGGGAAAAATTCTTTATGCTGAAACTTATTGATAAGAATGGAAGGCGAACTGATGTTATCACATCATTGACTCACTTCCCAAGCAGATTGTGGGAAGGAATATAACCACATAGGCAGAAGCTCTCCTTAGCCAGGGGAAGGTAGGGGGCTGTGCCCACCTCTATTTACCACAGTGAGTTCTCCTGATGGTCCCCTCGCGGTTCTGCCTGGCTTGGGTTGTTCGTCCTGTGAGGTATCTTACCCGTCATTGGTTGACCAACCATCTTTTGGGGGCCAAATAGGGAGACATGAAGTGTAAGCACAAAGGTGAAGCAAAGTCCCTGAAAGGAACAGTCTCACAGACTCTTCTTTCTTTAGGGATAGGCACGAGGGGCAGACAGTTAGGCTGCTGCATGACAACAAACGCCAATGAAAGCACTCAAGCCTATTAGAGGGGCAAAAGCCTGACTGCTGTTGCCATTTTGCTTACACAGGTGAACTCTAGTACAGTCTGCCAGTCATGGCAAGCATCACTGGACTTTGGATTGTAGCCAGTTGTAGATATCAATACCACCTGACTTGAATGATCCAATTCTCAGAGGCCTATCTAAGGATTACAAACTATGGATTGAAAGATTGAACAATAGTGTTCCATAAATGTGGATACTCTATTATACAGATATCTCAATAGATCTAGAATGATAAAGTCATGGAGTTTAATGTAATGACAGAAATTAAACTCAAGGTCACCAGTTTACATATCTAGTGGCTAAAACTTGAGGAAAAATTAAGAGTACAAACACTTCTTGACCAAAAGTGTAGCTTATGATTTAGATAATAATCAAAGTAGTATACAAGGTGTGATTTTAACTTCATCATATATCAGCTGAGATAATAATTTATTCTGGAAGCCAAATATCATCTTTATGTTGAGTGGGTATGAACTATGATGCTATACAAGTGCCCTATTATTTGATGACTTAAACAGCAGAGATAATGTTATACATAAGTTTCAGCATAAAAGTAGATATTCTAGCAAAGTCCAAAATCCCATATGCTAGTACCTAGTACCAATTTAGTTTTATATTCTAGGATATAGAGCATGATAGATGGCATATCCTCCATTAATATTAATGATGAAACTTCCATTAATTGCAGAGGTTCCCAAATGATCTCAGTTCACCACAACCTTAGTTATTCAGTAATTTTTCACTATAACCCTAGGCAAAAAAGAATATATAACAGTCCTTTTTTTTTTTTTTTAAGAAATTACATACAGTCTACTTAATTCATGATTTTATTTTAACAAGTGAATAGTTGTTTGAAAAAATATTCTTGAATTTAAATAAAAATATTATTAAACAACTACAATTACTAATGGGATGTGCTGTTGGGAATGACACTGTTAGGAATCAGATTGGACATAAACACTCATTTCTCATTCCACATTGATTTTCATGTGGTACTCACTTTTTATCACAACAGTTGCTGAAAACCTGGCTCAACAAAGATATGATGCCATTAAAATGAATGTAGCACTATTTAACATGGAAACAGTAAATTGCCATGAGCAAATATCCCATGTACTTTTCTACAGGTGTTGAGTGTTACCATGTTACCCTTGCACATTTAAAATACCATGCTGTGCTCCTGTAGGTTTGCTAAGAACCCAAGATGCATCAGTACACATTTTTGGACCAGAAGTTTTATTAACTTGGCATTTCTTGTTTGTTACTGTAAATCTGTTATCATATTAGCCAACTAAAAAAATACAACTCTTAGGTCTCCAAAATTTAGTATCCCTCTATTAGGGGAAGATACTCCAGTTTACACAATAGTTATACATACAATATTTTTAAACTTGGGGGAGGCTATAACACGTGTCTCTTTTCCTACATTCACTCTTATTAAAACAATTTTAATTTGTCAATTTTTTAAGCTGTTAATTTTTTCCTGTACATTTTTAATATATTTTCACTCCAGTCTACAAAGTTCATCGCTACCATTTTAAAATTGCCAGCTCATGTTACAGCTCACTCCCCAGTGGATAATTAGCTGGTTGATTTGCAGGTTATTCAAATTAACCTGCAAACACTTCCAGTATAAACTGAAGAACTACAAAAGATCTGACAATCTTCTCTATAGGAAAATTCTAATACACAGAGATCAAGAGTGTTTATCGTATTGATACTTCAAAAACTTTTGAAATCCTTTTATCCTTGTACATGGTTTCATTTATTTCAATATACAATGATTGCATATGTAATAAATGTAAGAGAATTTTATAGACATTGTGATGAAATGGCAAGGAACATGTTTTTCCCTGAAGATCTTAAAACCTACTTCAAATTTGCACATAAGCATTAATTAAATTAGAATGCCAAATGTTTGAAGGAAGCTTTATAAACAATGAGAAACAGGAACGTTACTCAGAAGCCAATGAACTTCAATACTCCAACAATCTTAGATCCTAAGTGGTCTGCTTTCTTTTTGAAAAATTTGTGATCAAAATCGTATGTTTATATCCTCAATCTCTCAGTTGTGTTTTGCTTCTTTGCATGAGCCCCGTAATTCTCAGAGACAGTATCTGCTATCTTCTCATATAAATAGCAATTCTTTCCTATCCTTGAAAGGGAAATTCCCCACGGTTTAAAAAAAAAAAAAAATCAATGTGTGGAAAGACTTTTCGTCTCTTCCTATGTGTATGCCTTTATGTTAAAATATGCGGGATTTTCATGAATATGGAGTACTTTTTTAAAAAAATTTGTTACCTAAATATTAAGAACTGTCAAATACGTACACTATGAGAATATAGCCTTTTTGTAACATTTACCTCACTGTGTGAATGATCAAGTAAGCATTTTATGGTTTATTTTGCTTGTGGTTTATTTTTTCCTGCTCTTTGATAAATCCCATATATGGTAGGACCAGGCGTCCCAATGAAGTAGCACAAGGTGCTGAAGTCATTTACAACATAGGTAAGCTTAAGGCAGGGGGATGTTTGTGATGAACTGATAGTCTAACAACAGGTAAGTAAAAGAGTGTATTGCTTCTTTACATCCTGTGATTCAGGGAGAACAAAGGATAGCTCGACATAATGAGCATCCGATATTCATGATTTCACAGCAAATAAAGGGCTATGTTCCTAAAGAACTAAAATTAGGCAACATCATGCATCATATGATTCTACGACAATATTGCTTAAGTTGAGCCACACTATTAGCCATGTTCAGAAAGACGTTTTTTTCTGGTTACATAGCTAGCTAAACCCTCTGATATACGACTACTTCTAAAAGCATGTTGTGATATCTTTAAGGTGGAATTGGAAAATGAAGCCATGAAGGCCAGTACTTTCATACATCTCCCTCTCTCTCTCTGTCTCTGTCTCTGTCTCTGTCTCTCTGTCTCTGTCTCTCTCTCTCTCTCTCTCTCTCTCTCTCTCTCTCTCTCTCTCTTTTTGGACTCTAAAAAATAAATGTAACAGATAGATGTCTAGAAACAATACAACAATAAAAATCTAAAATTGATATTGCCAGTTAGAAATTAGATGTTTTAGGAAAACAATAAGATAAAATAGATTTATGGTGCATATTGTAATTAGCTAAGCCCAAACCAACAGAGTAATTAAAACATTCTTATGTGAGACTAAAAGCAACATGCGAAATAATAGGCTACCCACCTAGAAACTAAAGTCAGTATGGTTCTATCACACACACACACACACACACACACACACACACACACACGGATGATAACCTATTTTTATCAGGATTAATCATTGTTTTGTTTTGATTCTTTTTCTAATGAGCATCGCTAAGATTTTTAAAAGTATAATTGTACCTTATATTTATAGTAGGGTAATAACAACACTTTTAGAACAACCCCAGGTTTTGGCACAGAAAAACAAAAGTCCAAGTCAGAATCACAAGTCTGCTTAAATAACTTTAAAAAGTGCTGAACTTGAATGATTTGCTTTCTGAGAGCATTCATGTGGATCAAGAACGACTTAATCCTCCGTCAGGGCAGAGACCATTTGGTCATCTCTGACCAGTGTCATTTTAGCTGCATAGCATATAGAATAGGTGGTGGATTTTCTAAAGTAAACACATAAACATTATGAAAGAAAAAAACGAAAACTACAGTTTAGGATAATATCTTGCAGTGAATCACCTGAGAATGACCCTATCATATTTCATTCATAAAGCAATAGTATTTAACAGAAATCCAGGTCAAAGTTCTTGTATTGGCGATATAATTTGGGATGTTATGTGAATGTCAAGAGTTGGTTTCTTTCTCATTTTTAATGTTCCTCTTACTTAAACCACTGCCATGAAGAAACAACACCCCACATCTTTAGCCTGACAAAATAAAATTAAAATTGCTTTTAAGTAGATATTTTCTAAAACATAAAGCCAACACACTTAAGAGTGAATAAACCATATGTACATTCTGATGATTTTTTTAAAAGTGAAAAACCCATATAACTACAACTCAAAGAGAAATATGAAAGAAGCAAGTGCCCCAGAAGTCTCCCCCTTCCATCTTCCCAGACATCACCTACAGGAAAGGTAACTAATGTGGTTCCAATCAAACAGTAGTTACATCTGTTTCTGAACTTTATACAGATGGAATCATACAGCATATACTCTTCTTATCTGGCTTCTTTTGATCAATGTGATGTTCATGATCTCCATCCATACTTTAGATGGTAGCAGTAGTTATTTTTTTTTATTGCCGAGTAACATCATATCACACAGCTATATCACAATTAATAATCAATTCTAATTCTGAATGACATCTGAAGTGTTTCCATTTTTTAGCTATTATAAAAAATGCAGCTATAAACATCCTCATAATGTCTCTTGATGCACATATCCCTACATTTCAGTGTGTATAATAACTGAATTGCTTTAGTCATGGACTATGAATATATATTTTCAGCTTCAGTGGATACTACCGAGTTTTCCATACAAATTGGGCCAATTTTTTTTTTTTTTTTCCCACCAGAAGCAACTGAAATTTCCAGGTATGCTAGCTACATTCTTGTCAACATTTGGCAATATGAATATTTAAAAAAACAAAAAAATTAGCCATTCTGCTGACTGTGTAAATTGATCTCATTCTGGTTATAATTTGCATTATCTGGTGACAAGGGACATTGAACACATTTTCTTCTGCTTATTTGGCATTAGTATGTCCTCTTTTTTAAAACACCTGTTTAAGTCTTTTGCCTGTTTAAAAAGGAAAAATTGTTTTCCTGTCTTTTTTTTTTTTTTTTTTGCAGTGTAAAAACATTATATATTCTAATGCTATATTAAATATATGTTTGACGATTATTTTTCCTCCCCTCTATGGCTGGCCTTTGTACCATCTTAAGAGCTGTCTTCTGGTGAACTGAAGTTTTTAATTCTAATTAAGTTTAGTTTATCTCTATTTCTTTTATGGTTAGTGTATTTACTTTTTTTTTAAAGAAACTATTCTCTCAAGATAATAATCATGTAATTTTTCAGTAGCTTTATTGTTTTACTTTTTAGAATTAGTTACATAACGCATATTGCTGAAAGTAGGAGGGGAAAAGTGTCAATCACTTTGTATATGTTTATCTAATAGATGAGAAACACTAAAAGAGACCACTAATTCCTCTTTCTCACAAACTCCAAGGTATCCCCGTCTTTTTCTTAAAATTATTTTTAAATTAAAGTTGACATACATTATTATATTAATTTAAAGTGTGCAACAGAATGATTAGACATTTGTATAACTTAAGAAGTTATCACCTCTGTAAGTCTAGTACCCATCTGACACAGGTATCCCACTCTTAATCAGGTGATTACATGTGAGTTTATCTCTGGACTTCCTATTATGTTGCAATGCTTTATTTGTCTGTTTTAACAGCAAAAACTTTTTTTCAATATAGTTATATTAAGTCTCAACATATAATGGTGTGAGTTCTCCAACTTTGTTCTTCATATATATTTGCATATCAATTTTACAATAATCTTGCAAATTTAAACACATGATTAAAGATGCATGCATGCACATGCACATGTACACACACACAGCCACACACACTCAAGGGATTGTTATTGAAGGTGCATTCAATTGATAGGGGAGATACAAATTTGGAGAGAATTTAAAACATTTTAATATTGTCTCTTGCAATTTAAGACTATAGTATATTCCTCCATTTGTTTAGTTATGCTTTAAGTTTTTTCTTTTATCAGTAGTATTTTGTAGTATTTCACACTGTAGTCTTCTACATTTCTTCTTAGTTTTTCCCTAAGTATTTGATGGATTTTATGCTTTAAAACAGCACATTTTTAAATTTTAACTTTTATTTGTTGTAGCATATAAAATAATGCAATTTTGTATTTGCATTGTAGGTAGTTGTTTTTAAAAATTCACTTATCAATTTAGTATTCTTCATACAATGCATTTGATCTAAAGAAAGAGCTCTCTGGCTCCAACACCTTTGCTCTTTCAGAAGTCCAACAGGACCTTGCTTTAAGCCTTTGTCATACCACACTTCTTCAGAGTCTTGACAAGTATCTAATAATGGATATTGTAAACTAATAGTAAAAAAGGTTTAAAAGTAGCTAGTGAAGGCTAAAATATTAACCTCCCCAGTTAGTCATTTCATTAGAGGTTATTTTTAAGTGACACTGTGGCAAATCAAAGGAATGACTCCATCAAAGGGACATAAAGAAAGGCTCTTCCAGGAGATATTTGCAGGCACCTCAATTACCTCTCAAATCACATGTTCCAAGTGCCAATTCATTCTACCTATTTACATAACTGTACCTGATTACACATCCCCGCACCTGTCTAATGATCCTAATACCCTAGTGACTTATTTCAAATAATGCAACACAGAAAAATATATATACACTGTTACTACTTAACTTGTAGATTAATGTTACATGTCCAATTTGTCAAACTTCACGTTAAAATGATGAACAGAGTATCACATTGTATTATGACACAGGAAGAGGCAATGAACAATATCAATTGCATATTTCACAGCAACTAAAATTTAAATGCTTTCTAATTAGCCTATTCATTTTCAAAAACTGCTCCTTTAACCTTCACTGATGCTGTTAGGGGAATCAAATAACAAAATGTCAGTAGTCACTAAATGTTTCCCTGGTGATCTGACTCTTTCATTTATATCCTGGAAAAAATATTTAGCACTATAACCTTTTGTTTTAGTAATACTGCATTGTACTGATTATAACACTAATTTAATATGTTTAAACTGATTGATTCAAGTCATACATCAAAAAAAGGCAATTCTAATTATTCGAATAGAAGGGAAACATTTTGAAATTTTAAGGTAATTCTATTTCTTTGTATGTATATAAACATAGACTGAAAAAAATTTTGAATTACACAACACACACCTTCCCAGCTGAGGTTAAATAAGGTGATGTTCTGACATCCTATTTCAACTCTAATACTGTAAACAAGGTTGTGTGTTTGTGTGTGTGTGTATGTGTAGTTTATTAGTGCATTCTTTTTGCAATTTTGTTCTTTTTATTGGTAATTTCATTGTTTTAAATAATACCTAAGCATAGTATTAAAGTACTCTTTCCTAAGCACTGGAATGGGATGACGTGCCTTACAGAGAATATATGTGTTAGATAAATTTCATTCAGGTATGAGTTATAGTACCCTTGGCCATGAGTTCAATATTAATTAAATCAACAGTAGATTTACAAAATTGTCACAGAGATGTCAAGTACAGCTTAGAGAATATAGTCAATAATGTTGCAACAGCTATGTATAGTGTTAGGTGGGTACTAGACTAATCAGGGGATCACTGCATAAATTGTACATATAAATATCTAACTACCATGCCGAACCTCTGAAACTAATATAACATAATATTGAATGCCAACTGTAATTGAAAAAATAAACATTTTTTTAAAAACAGTATGTTTTAAATAAGGTGAACAGAAACACAGAAAAACAAAGTTATGCTTTCATCAGCTCATAAAAAATGTGACCAGAAGCTTGCAGGAACTTAACTCTGTATTTCCCCTAGGAGCAATGGTTTATTATTCACTAATTTATTGTTTGAAGCAGTTATATAGAATAAAATTAGTGTGAATAAAATGAATTGCCAGTATTTAATTGAAAACATATTTGTACCCAGAAACTCAATTTGAAGAGAATAATTTACTGAACAATTCCTAACATTTTGGGCATGTCAAAGATCAATATAGCGTCATCCAAGAAAAAAAAAAACACAAAAAAAAACACACGATTTGACAAAAATTCAACAGGTAACTTGTTAAAAAGTTGCTGTATATGCCAGTGAATTCAGATAAGAAATAAACAAAAATTTAAAAGAATCCTTTATAGTAGAAACACAAATATAAAATATATTGAAATATTGTCATTATAAAGTATCAAATATATTTATTTGTAAAAATATAACTCATTCAAAAGAGTGCATTATATTTATATACCTCTTCATAACCATGAAATAAACATGAGGAGTAGAACTTGGCCAGCTCTCAGAGAACTTGAACAGCACCTTCAAATCAGACGCTTTCTGTTCTCCCTAAAACTAAGCAAGCATATCTTGGCTTTTCTTTAAACTTTTACCTATTTTCCTACCTTATCTGAAATGTTCAATAACTGGTGATTCCTTTTCTTTCACTGTAATTTTATAATTCAATCTCACTATTTATTTTGGTCGTTTTGTATGCATGCTAACATTCTAACTCTTGATTTAGTAAAGATACGTCTAGTATAACAATATATTAGTAAAACAATGTATAACAATTAGTATAACAATATATATTTTCACACTATACATGATGTAAGAATCATAGAACATTTTAACTTTATTATTTACCTTCCAAATTATGTGATGTTTATGTGACATTGTGTGGTACTGTATTTCCCCGAAAATAAGATCTACCCAAACAATCAGCTCTAATACATGTTTTGGAGCAAAAATTAATATAAGACCTGGTATTATATTATTATATATTATATTATATTATATTATATTATATTATATTATATTATATTATATTATATTATATTATATTATATTATATTATAGTAAAATAAGACCGGGTCTTACATAACATAATACAAATAATATTATATTAATTTTTGCTGCAAAAGACACATTAGAGCTGATGGTCTGGCTAGGTCTTATTTTCGGGGAAACACAGTATTTAGATTATGGTTGTGCATGTGTGTTTGTGTATTTAACAGCACATGCCATTAAAATTTAATAAAATGAATGTAACATCTGGATTTAACCCATATTTACCTTTCTGTAACTGTTCGTTTTTACCTGCCATTCTAACCTTCCATTTGAGATATTTATTCTGCCTCAAGAGAGTCCTGTCTTACTCCATTTGGGAGGTGCTCGTTATGAAAATTCTGAAACATTTTTCGTTTGTCTGAAAATATCTTTATTTTAATACTAGAGGATTTTTTTCAACATAATTGGAATTCATAGTTAGATATTTATTTTTAAAGCATATGGAAAATATTCAAGTGTCTTCTGGTTTTTATTGTTGCTGACAAAGAAGATAATGTAATAGTTAAAAGGAAATTAACTATTTTCAACATAAATTTTTATTTTCTCTTTTTTTTCACCCTGCAATTTCCTCTGTTATACCTGTTGGTGGATTCCTTTTGATCTATCTTGTTTGAAATTCACTGGAGTTCTTTCTATTTTGGATTGATGTCTTTTAATATTTATGAAATTGTCAAAAATTATTGCTTTAGCTATTTTTAAAAATTTTTCTATCTCTCTAAAGAATCAAACATTAGAACCTCATAATGTATTATTTGTATCTTACCATCTTTTCTCTATTTTCTATTCTTTGGTTATCTGTGCTTCATTCTAACTGGATTTCATAATCAGCAGCTTTGAAGTCTCATTCTAGGACTTTTGTTTAGTTTCAAAATCCATTTCATTTTTTATCTTTTCTAGTCCTAAGCTGAAATCCACTAGGTTTGTGTTTATGTTTCTAATCACAGCACAGTGGTTTTGCAGTCCAAGTCTGAATCACCAACAGGTAGAGTGCTAACAGGAATATTACTGCTGGTTTTAGCTGATGTTTGTGTGGGTCTGCACATGCATATATTGGGTCTCCTCACATGCCTACATATCTTGGATTGGGTTCTGGATAGTTTAAAACACACCTGTAAAAATAGTTTGTGGCTTCTATTATCTCTTTATGACCCTATTTTCATTCGCTTCTGCAAGAAACCAGGGACACTCTCATTCTCCTTTCTCATTATTCAAATTATAGCCTTGATGTTTCTTGGCCCATCCAATCAACTTATAGCTGATTAAAGGGAAACATACACATTTCTAGTTTTCAATTATCCCTGAAATTCCAACATAAAACACCTTTTTTTTTTTTTTTTTTTTTGAGACCATCCATCTTTCTGGACTTCTGAAATTCTAACTTTGAGAAATTTAGCTGCAATTTAAAGTTAAAATCAGCATTATTGTTGGTGGAGTAAATGGGATGTGAGAAAGAGTAAACGCAATGTGTTTTCCAAGGTTTTGGCTGGAACAAATGGAAAGATGTTATTACCATGAACAGAAATACTGAAGGTTGAGAGGATTTGGGGTAATTATGAAAAATATTAAGTCTCAGATACCCAAAAGATATCCAAGTGGATCTGTTGAGTAAGCAGTGGGAACAACTATCTGGAGTTCAGGGAAAAGTCTAGGATAGACTTCAGGGAAAAGACAGAAACTTGGAACTTATCTGAATAAAAATGTTTATTTAAAGCCACGGGACTAAATGCTAGTGAATGAAGACACAGAGGAGCAAAAGTCCCAGAAGTACTATTAGCGTCCTCCAGGGTGAAGACGTTGGATGAACAGAAACTGACAAGATGGACTCCAGGGAGGTAAGAGGAAAGTGTGTAATCTTAGAAATCAAATAAAGAAGTGTCCCGACATGGAGTGACTAATAATGAGAAATACTGCAGGTAAGTCAAATAGGAGGAATATTAAAAATTGACGAATAGATTTATAAAAATCATGTTATTAATGACCTTAACAAAAGTAATGTTGGTAGAACTGTGAGGTTACATTCTGATCGGGGTGACTTCAACAAGGAAATGGAGAAGAATCAGAGCAGCAGGTATACACCTATCATTGGAAGAAATGAGTTGTAAAGAGAAGCACAATCCAAGGTGGTAAAGAGAAGGTTTTATTTTACAAAAAAATAAAAAATAAAAACGTAATATAGCAGGAATAACATCATGCTTGCATGCTGGTAGGAATTATGTATTGAAGAAGTGAATATTGGTGCTGCAGGAAGGAAAAAACAAACAAAAACAAAAACAAATTGCTCTAATAATGTCCTTGAGAAAGCATAATAGGAAAGGACATGCAGCAGAAGTGGAGGAGCTGGTCACAAGACGCTAACAATTCATTTCTTCCATTAGAAGGGAAGGTGCACTATGCAGGGTCATGTGTTAGGAGGTGTATAATGCATCATAAGCCTCTCTGGAAGTTCTCTTGTGGTAATTGTGATGGTTTTCCATGTGAAGTGGGAAGAAGGGTTATTATCTGAGTGCACAGATGAGGAGGTGGTACTCTCGGTTTGAGGGGAGGCTAGAAAGAACAAGGTGATATTTTCAAAGGGCTGGAGAGTGAAAGTATGGGCAAAATATAGTATATAGTGCTTGGCAACACTGAGAGCCCACTTGAGATTGGTGATCATGACATAAAAACAATGACAGGGTGACTGAGCATGGAGCCAGTCCATGTTAAGTAGAGATGGACTTAAGCCACTGCAACATTCCCATGAACAAACTAAAGAACAGCAGGCAGGTTGAAGATATACAAATAAAGGTGCCATTGTAGTGACCTATCATGGAATTTAAGGAGAAACAAGAACCTCGGAGAAGAGTGAGGGGCCAAGGGTAAGATGACAGGTGATAAAACTCAGTGAGGCCCAAGGACTGTTGCAGTTGGACCATTGAGTAGGAGAGAACTGGAAAAAGAGATGGTGGTAACAGAGTAGGATTCTGGAAAAACACGGTGGAAGCTTGACATTATTAATAATAACAATGCAGGCTATGTCAAATAAAAACAAATCCTAACCTAGTAATTAGAGCATTTTTTTTTTTGAAAAAAGATTGCAAAAGGGTGGGAAGGAGCTATGAAGTATGGAAAGGGGACTACTACAATAGATGGAAGCTGTGGCAAGGTGTGCAGGCATTTCAGGGTTAGGCAAAAGACATTTTCTTTTATATAGAAAAGTGAACAAGGCTAGAAAGAACTCCATGGGGAAGTGAGATGAAAGAGAGGCATGATAGGAGAGTATACTGCTCAGAGTTTTACCTTGAGGACAGCCTATTTTACAAATAGGGGGGCAATAAGTGGAGCTACTTGCTGGCTCAGGCTGAGGGTGGGGGGAAGTTCAGGGGCCTGGGGCAAGGAGATAATCTTAACCAAAGTCTGGTTAAGCATTTTATTTCTATGGATCAGTGGGGATAAAGCAGTGCAGCTAGTCATTTATGAAGCAAGGAATAGGGGTTTGGGGGGTTGCTACTGGCCTTCTCACAGGTAAATAAGGGGGAGCATCCATGAGTCTCATATAAGTCACATGGGAAGGGTGGTTCTTTAAAGTAAGCCCTTTTCTAGAGCACAAGGGGTGAGATGGGGTGGATTCCTTTAACCTTCATTGTTTTTTGGGGCACACAAGGTTCTGATAAATTCAACACTGTCAAATAGAACAATTGCTAAATGCTCTATGGTGGAGAATAAGATTATTAAATAAAAGAAAATCAAGAGATGAAATTCAGGAAAGAATAATGCTGGAAAGTTAAAAGTTTTCAAGAAATAAAGGGAAGTGACCCAGGTGTTGATTGATGACTGCTTAATGAGAAAATAGCAAAGCTGATAAAAGTAGCCATAATTGGAGAAGAAATACACAAAAATAAATAAAGACCTTAAATTATCAAGACAATAAAAGAGATTGATATAATACCTATTTGGTAATGGTTTTAATCTTTAACCTGCATTTGCAAAATAAAACATTTATGTAAATTAATTATCCTTTTTCATGTTGCCAAAAAGGTATGTTACCCACATTTATTTGCTTTAAACTCTAAAAACAGCAAAATTGAGTATTTGAATGTATCAAAAAGATAGTTTCTAGTAATGCTATTATTAAGTCAACAAACTTGAATTTCTCAGATCTAGTAATTCTGAAGTTATAATACATTTGTATGTCCTTTTGCAAAATATTGTTTTTCTATCCTTGAAAATTAGAGAGGAAATACTTTAAATACAGACATATAAAACTAAGATGGTGTTTGCCCCTTCATATTAATTTTACCTAAATTTATCTATGGAGGTATATTACTTCTCCATGAATCAAAACATCTCATTCTATGAATATACCATAAAACAGGAAATTTATTATAGTCATTCGTCTGATATTTATGAAGGTCACACCTTCATTGAGGCAGATTTGATATAATAATTTCAGCCACTTCTGTGATTGTTTCCAATGTAATCAATGGAAGATGTGATGCAGTTTTTTGATAGAAAGAAAAACTGTTATCACCAGGAAACAGTGTTTTATCAGGAAAATGTTATCTAGATCAGCTTCCAATTCTTTTGTTTCTGAGTTGTTAAAGATGTTTGTTAACCTTTCAGATACTGCAGTTACTGTTCCAGTTTTTGGAATTGAAATTGGGTGATAATGTTCTAGTGAATAAATGTTCAGTAAGATTCCTTTCATGAAAATATGTTCTGAAATTATTTTTTGTTCTCTTTTATCGTAGACCATACAAACAATGTTAGTTTTCCTCTTTTAAGCATAGATTTTAAATTTTTTCCTTGGCAGAATGTAAAATAAATATTTAAACATTAAATGAATTAGTTCAGTTTATTTTCACCTCTTCTATAACAATCTCCATTATGCAACATGTATTAATATGATTACTATAAAAATCAAATATATTCTATTGACATATGTAGGTTTGTATATATAGAATTTGATATTAACTTTAAACAATGGAAACTTGGCCTAATAAAAAAGTGACTCTAACTATATTGATGGAAATTAATTGTATTGCTGTTAAAGGCAATCTCTATCATAATTATACTAAATCATATTTTTCTATCAGACTCTACATATAGTGAGTAACAAAATTAGTCCAGCAATAAATGAAGTCACATAATTGTAGTAATTCATTATTAGGTCTGACAAACTAGTGATAACAGATAATTATTGATTTTGTTTGTTTGATGACAGTATTAGTTCCCTCCCAAATTTTAAAGAATGCACAAAACACATTTGTTTACATTGTCCCTATAGCTCTATCTAAAAATGGCATAATAAGAAGGAATTAGGTATGTAACTATTGGAGGTCTGATCCTAATATATTTTTCCCAGTGTATGATTAACAGGGTTACCTGATCTCATGCACATTTTAACATATGTGAGGAAGGTGGTTAAGAAGGAGGGCTAGAGAACCACAGTGTAGGTTCCAATGCTACTGCCACCACTAACTTCTTTAAGATGGGCAGGCTATTTCACCTCTATAGGCACCAGTTTCTTCATCTGCATAATGCAGATAATGGTAGTTTCTCTATCATAAGGTTTGTGAGAAATTAGAAAACATATAAAATGTGTTTCATATACTTCCTGGAATAGTAACTTTAGTGAATATTAGCTATTATTAATAAATCAAATTATTTGAAGATTTTTTAACAATTAAATGAAACATACTTTTTGAATTAGATTTTAAAAGGTATTTATAGGTTCGTAGCATACTATTGCTGTTGCTGTTATTAATATTTTTAGTATGTATTTTGCAAACAGGATATAGAGATAGGTCACAAGATCCGGTAATAAAGGGCAAATTTCATTATTTTAATTGATGTTCAATATGATTAGAAAATTTTATTTTAGTAATTAATGTTTAAAATTAATATGTTTTGCCCCCAAATAATTATTTCATGCTGTTACTTCTTCTTATACTGAAACATTTATTTTAATAATTTAAATCTCAATCTTTACTTAAAATACTACAATATCCATACATTTCCTACATTTAAGAAATAGTCGAAAAAGGTATAATATACTGCTATTTTTTTTTTATTTTCTTATATGAACAAAGTGATTACTTCAATAAAAAATAAATTCTTTAACATATATATTTAATAAGCTCACATGTGATCTCAAAAGGCACTATAGCCAGACCTAGGAATAAGAACTTGTAGTTTAAATTCTTTGTTTTCTTGTATTATAAACCAGAGTCAGTGTATTTGTACATCTTTCATTTGGACATGGACATATCCTTTGTTAACAGCAAAATTCAATCCTAACCTATCTGGCGTTAATAGTGTATTTACTCCTGACTTCAATTAGGTGAATTAGCAATAAAAAAGTAAGTGATTATAAAATAGAGTTGACTAAGACCATTGTGTTTGATTTCGCTTTGGTTATAAACTCTATTTCAAAATTCCATTAGCTAAATTAGAGGTTTATCCTCTAACCCATTTCTGCTACACAAATGGCAACTCTGCATTTGTGCTGATTGTCACTGTAAAATTTTATGAGATTGTCATTTAAAAAAATAAATGTAATTGTAGCATCATATAGCAGAGAAAATGAAGCTATTCAGCTATACCCTACTACCTCACAGATATTCACATGAATATTACATATTTTTCTACTGAGTGGTTGTGGGTATAATGAGATTACACCTATTCCTAGTACTTTTCTGGATAATAAGAAGCCACTACTGTACAAGATCATTTTCAAAGTCATTGAAAAGTAGAAAATGACTACAGCACACCAATAATGAGGGCACAAGTAAAATTGCTATTAAATTTCTTCATTTATAGTACCAAATGGTATGAAGAGAAATTGAGAGTCACCCATTGTTTTCTTTTCTTTTTATTTTAGCTAATGAGAAAATACATGGAAAAAAATTGTGATGGCTATTTTCAGGAAAAAAATAACCATGACTTTCAATACAGAAAATGCTATGAAAGATTAACAGTTTAAATCAGGGTACCATTTTTATTTATCAGAATAAATAACACTGATTTAAATTTGGTATAGACTTCAATACTGGAAAGATGATGATATATATCACAATTTATAATAGTACCAATGTTCATACAGATAGTATAAGCTAAATTCAGCAACTATAGTTAAAATCTGTATATGCAGAGAAAAAATTTAGATTATTGATAACCTTTATCTAGAATATGTTTCCCTTTTTATCTATCTGCAATACTTAAACAAGTTGAGTATGGATAATGACTTCTCTCCTCATAAGAGCCATAAAAATACATAAGATGAATAAAAGTTTAATTCCGTTTATGATATTTTCTAACTATTTGTTCCAAATACCAGTCACCCAGATTCTTTGAAAAGGATGAAATACCCACATTATCTGGACTCTTATTTTATTTTCCCATCTAAGTCCCATTTTTTCATGTTCATCACTGAAGTCTGACTTAGTTCCCAAAGCATCTCATAATTTTCTTCTTTCTTACTGGTGCTGTATACTCTACCATATACTTGTTTATGAAGCCTTCTCTAAATCATTCCAAATTCAACTATATATCTGATTCCGCACTATATGTGTCAATTTAAATACTGAGCTTATATACTGGGTTCTGACATCCCTGTATTCATTCTTTGAGAGACCTTGAGTTGACCTGATGCAATGTCTGTCTACTCTTGCCAACATGGCAGCCACTTCCATAACCCTGTCTACAGGGTTCATTAGCATTGTCCAATTCTGACCACAAATTCTCATGAGAGGTGTGTCCCTATAGAAAGTTTACTGAGAAATAACAGCTTATAAACAGAGATGCCTACCTTTCGAGGAGGAGTTGCTTGGGAAGGAATTATGCCTGTGATGAGATCCTGAAAAACAATGACTCATTTTGAAAATAGCCTGAATATTACCTGCATTCCTCTTATATCTAAGAAGCAAACACCCATCAGAATCTAAAGTTCTTCACAAATTTAAACACTTAGAACACTTTTTGGAGTTTCTTCTTTTTAAAACAAAAATTTTAAAGCCTCTCAGATATAATACTAGGAAGAATTTAGAAGCAATAGAATAAAAAATACCAATCATGTTAACCAAATATCACAAGCTTCCATAATGATGGTTAAATCTTATTTGTGATATTTATATTTTAAAATTAGTTATTAATTAGTTTCAGCGAGTTATAGAAGTTAAGCTAAAATGATAAGCCAGATTATCCTGCTTTCAAAACATTGACATTACATTACCACAATGATGGTTTTTACTTCCTTTATTATATAGTTATTGGCCACCATAAATGCTTAAATTGATTTCAAAATGTCTGAAATTTGTAAGAAACAAAACAACCAAAAACATTTTATTACTATTGATGCTTTTCTGTTTTATTTTGATGCATAACAAAATTTTCAAGGTCTAAATAGTTACTGAATCTAATTACTATATGTATAAACAACAAAGAAAATATTATTGGAATTGATCTAGTCAATAGCATTTAAAGTAAATGAATTATCTTAAGATTACATTATTGCCTCTTAACAGATTTAGAAATTACCCTATAGACAAAAGTAAACAAATTATGAACAATGAAGTAAATTGAATAGTTTAAAATAGTTTTGACATGCCATAATCCTTTTGTTGATCTTGATAAAAATTTATAAGCTAAAAATTATTCTTATTTTTAAATTATCATTTTATGTAAAATAGTTCTGTCATTAAAACTATTTCCCGTTTTATGTCACAACAAAAAAAAAATATTCCCTTTTAAAACAATTTATGTTTCAAATATAATTATTTTCCTTCACAATATTTTATTTTTAATACTTTTTATTACTAACACTAATTTTCATTTATGACACACCAGGACAAATTCATTAACTTCTTAAAATTTAGTTTTACTTATACATCATAAGACACATGAACATTCCATGAATGTGTCAAAAAGAAAATGTTGAAATGATATATAAATAAATGTTTTATAATTTATTAATTTTCTTATATATGTATGGTTTTTAAAAACAGAGAGAAAAAAATTAGCTACCTAATGAAATAATTTTAAAAAGGAAAGGAATAATATATTCACAAAACAAAATACAAACTGCTTTTATGTATGAAAGCTAAAAATATTCTATATAATTTTTAAAAAAGGCAAAATAAAACCAAATTGAGAAACCATTTTTCATATCAAGATGATTAAGGACCAAAACTTTAATTCACATTGTTAGTGAAGATGTGAAGATGTGAACTGCTTTGGAGGATAATTTGGCAATAATTTAGCTTATAAATATCTATCAAACTTTAAAATGCATATAACGTTGATAGAACATTTAAACTTCTACGAATTTGTATTAAAGATAGACATTATAACATGTAGGGAATCATTGTTACAAAAAATCAATACTGATACTATATCTGCTGAAGAAAGAAACAACCAAATATCCTTGAAGACGAAAAATAGTTAAAAATTAAAGTATAATTCCATATCTTGAGATGTGATGCCACCAATAGCATATCCTTTTGGTTGTCTGCCCAGATCCCTTTTGACACCCAGAAAATTTCATCTCTTAAATTCTATGAGTCTGCACTTTCATCAACTAACAATCTTGCCAGGGAAATAGCTTCTGTAGCTGTAATCACCTCACTCAGGAGATTATATTTCCATGGAGGAGTTACAAGGATACTTCTTGCCAATTACTTACTGATCCAGCAGCACAAAATCAGACCCCCTTGCTTTAAGATGTGACAACTCATACTCCAGAAATCCCCATGGAATTAGGCTGGGGGTAGACTTCAGCTACAATGTATTTCCTCAATTAACAAAGACAACAAAAGCCCATTTTATCACTTGTAATTTTCTGATTTATAAGTATACTTTTGTAATTGAAAATTGCCATTTAAGTTTTTTTTTTCAATTTCATAAAACTATGAGTTTTAAAAATGTATTAGTGGCCCTTGTAAATTGGAAAATGTGAAAGCTAGAGATTTTATATCCTGTGGAATCTCAGGTCACAAATGTTTTGCCCGGATTTCTTTGTCCAATTTATTTTCTATCAAAATGTGTATATATGTATGTATGTGTGTATATATAATCAGCAATTAAAGTGAGATGTAGGAAGGCACAATCATGATAATCATTTACATTTTAATAACGATTGCACAGTAAAATTCTCCTTTTTACAACTTGCTTTCCATGTAAACTCTCATAAGAGGAAAATTATTTTTTTAGGAAAGTAATTTTGGTGGCTGCACTTTGTGGGTCACAGTTAATTATAGAATCAATATTCTGCTCTCTAGGTGGTCAAGCTACACAAAACCACACAGCTATTTTATCACGTTAGTCAAAGTTACATTTCTGTGAGGCTCAAAGGAATGGAAAAGCTTGAATTTACTTTATAAAATTGTAATTATCATGAAATTGCCATGTTTTTTATAAAAAAAACATTATGATTACAATAATAATTCTGTTCTAAGCCCTCTATGTGTATTAATTTATCTACTGTTCACAGAAACCATATTGATCATATTGACTGCATTAATTTGTCAAGTATGCAAGGATTAACACTAAAAATATCTTATTAATGTACATAAATTTAATTCAAATATGAAGTTAATTTGAACACTTTACCTATTCATTGTTCAAAATCTGATTCAAAAGTGCCAGTCAAATAACTAAATAGATACACATAAATAGATATATACATAAATATTTTAGTTTAAAATCTGTTAGATTACAAAGATTAATACAGACTTATTCAATGAAATGTTTCTTAATAGTCTCATTGTCAAAAATAGGATCACTGTTTACCATCCATACAAAAATATTTACTTAACACCTATATATTTGAGTTTAAAATGGTGAATAAAATGGTAATGTCCTTGATATTGAATAATTTAATTTTAAAAGAAGAAGATTGGCATTTCGGTTTTTCCATGTCTTGTCTATTGTGAATAGCGCTGCAATAAACATAGGGGTGCATATATTTTTCAAATTAGTGTTTTGGATTTCTTTGGATAAATACCCAGGAGTGGAATTGCTTGATCATAAGATAGTTCTATTTTAAATTGTTTGAGGAACCTCCATACTGTTTTCTATAGTGGCTGTACCAATTTGCAATCCCACCAACAGTGCACAAGGTCACGGGATGTAAAGCACAGCACAGGAAATATAGTCAGTCAGTGGTATTGTAACAGCTATGCATGATGTCAGGGGTAGTAGACTTGGTGGGGAGAGGGTGTTATCACTTTGTGAGGGTCTAATCATCATGTTGCTTTGTACACCTGAAACTAACACAGATTTTCTTTTAGAAAATAAAAGAAGACTGATATTAATCAAATAATCATAAAATATATAATAAAAAATCTGAACAGGTTTTATGGAGATGGAGAAGAAAGAACTATGAAGTACCTAACAGGAAGCCCAGACACATTCCTGTGGGAGAAATGGGTCAGGAAAAAGTGCCCTGCTTTTTGGTTATATTTACAAATATCACATATAAGTCCATATAGCTAACTGAAATCCCTGAAAAGATGCCTTGAATTATGCTGCTAAGGGCATTGATTTCCCTTCTTTGTCTCTTATTTCTGTGGCAGGTCCAACAAACATAGGACTAAGCTGGTTCTGGAAGCTCATAAGACAATCTCTCAATTATTAGAAATACCTTGAATATTTTGGATATAAGTGCTTTCCAAACTCGCCTCAATACATTGAAAGCAATGTATTAATGCAGTGTTTACATATAGTATGGATATTAATAAAATGCCTACTCCACAAAAATCCACACCTTTTTTGTGTGTGTGAGAGAGGCACACACTCGTGCATGCAAGCACACACATACACACTAAACTGAGAAAGAGAAAGGTGCCTATATTATGAACTATATGTCTGCTATAATAATAAATGCTTTACTCACAGTTGTAAATTGGTGGGACCATCACATTTTCTTTAGTTTTTTTGTTTGTTTTGGTTTTTTAATAAATTTTAATTGATGATATGGAGCTTATTTAAAATAAATGTATTTCTCTTAAAATACATAATATGAAATTGATTTTCAAAACAGCAAGCCCTGAACTGCCAATTCATATTCATATTAGAAATTACAATATCAAATTTGAAGAATTAATGCTAGAGTGTCTATCGTAAATGGTGGTAAAAACAGTGACTTTATCTCACGGTATTTTCAAAAACCAGGGAAAATAAAATGAAATTTGCTTAAAACAAAGTGAAAGCCATTTTCATATTTGTAACTATGTTGCATGTAAATATATTAATTATACGTGAATAATGTAATATAGTTGCTCCCCAAGTCAAATCAAACTGTCGCAATTCCAAAATTATCCATAATTGTACTACACACAAGGAACATTTGCAAAATAGAACTGAATTTTAAGGGAGATATTTTAAAACATCGTGAGTGTCATTTTGGCTCATTTCTTCTTAGTTGCATCAATGTCACATTAAATTAGGCAATTATGCTGTCAACAAAACAATCTGCATTTAAATTCTATTTTGTGTGGTGGTCAGGGTAAAATGCTTTTAGTTAGGTCTGGGATCTAGGAAAAAGGCCAATCTCAAATTATTTGGCTCTTTACATGGAATCTGTGTGCTTTATTCATCCATCACCTATATGGCACTTTTGTCAGAAAAATTTTAAATGATACTTGAAGAAGACTGATGGGGCATAATTATTCAAACATTCACATAATTACTTAAATGTACATATTTAAATAGGCTCCCTCTATGCCTATATATTGTAACACAAATATGTTAATTTAAAACAGTGCATTCCATTAAAGTAGTGGTATTGCTCAAATGTATATGTATTTTGTGTATTTCTTTGGTCTGACATCAAGCAGACTCTCACTTAACAGAATAGAATGCTAAATATCTATCATTCGTGGAATTTGTCCTTTAGGAAAACTTGGGGCTCATAAATTTTGTCTTTGACCACATCACACAGGGTGGCAAATGCTCTCAGTGCTCCTCCAATATCCCCGAGAACCTCGTCACTATGTTCTACCCCTGGTTTCTAGTATTCCTACACGACAGCAGCACCCGTGTCTGTCTGGAGGCCTGCCTTTATTAGCCAGAATCTTCTTTTTCCAATTCAGGAAAAATATTGGGAATTTATGTTCCTCCATACTCAGAGTTTAAACTGTAACTGATGGGTCCAGGTATAGAAAACTCCAGTAATCTTATTCCTATTTGGAATAACCCAACGATGTCACCTAACCCATTTTAGGATTTCCTATGGAGTTACCCAAGTTACCCTCTGCAGAACTGTGCTTGAGGCAGTGCCCTTCCTTGTCTTTACCTCTTGACCACCAGTTTACCTTTGTAAAGGATCACTTTCACCCAAATCCTCATCTTAGGGCTTGTTTCTGGGGAACACAAATGTAGACCTAACCCAATTAGATGTTTCATGATTGGTGATTTTCTTTCATAAATGTCTAGGTGGAAATATAGAACAGTGTTTTAAAAGCACTAATTCAACTTTCCTCTATTAAAATCCATATACAATTTATGCTTAATACATAGTTTAATGATTTTAAACTTTTGTGTGATTAGTTCTTGAGCTGGAAATTTCCATGTTAATATTCCCTTTAAAAATTGAGTAACAAAAAATCTGTGTAATAATTATACTGAAATTTGGCTGGCAATAGATTATATTTTTCAAGTTTATAAAATGTTTTAGGAAATCAAAATTAGATTGCTGGTCCCCAGTCTTCTGATACCTTTAATTTGCTATACTTTCTTGATAACATCAAGTCTCTTGCCTACATCAACAAGTTAATCAAATACTCTCATTCATCAGGACACGTAACATATGATCATTTATACTAGTTTATTACATAGTTCACATGTTTAGGTCTATAGCCTCCTTCTGTAATTTCTTTGTTGGAGAAGATGGAAGTAATAAGTGAATTATGCGGAAAGTTACATTATATGTTTGTTATGACATAATATTGCCTTCCTCAACCGTTGAGATATTCCTTTTGTTGCTCAAATCACATTTGAATGCATTACTAAGAAATAATACATTTTTTGCATCCTGTTGTATATTTTGGAAGTCATAAATAAGTCTAGGCTACTCCTCTGGTAGTATATATTTTATGTGAATTAATAAAAATCAAAATCAATAAAATTATTTTAGTTGTCTCCTGCTTTCCTTACTGGGTTTATGAGTATTAGTAAAGACACAGTGTGAATTTATTTTTTTGTGCCTTCTTATTCCACTTGTTATGCATAACTAGTTGTAATTTGTATGCATTTTTTTGATACTGGTTCTCTGAATATTTTGTCATCTGTTTTCCAAAAACAGAAGCTAAATGTCAGCTTAACATGAAATTTGTCTTTCCATTTTAGTGGATCCCAAATTATATGGGAGATTTTAATGAAAATTCTCATCTATTTCACATATTTCTCTTTGGAAAAATGAAGCCTATTCTCTCACTTTGTTTTATCAATTTCTATTTCTCTAAAGAGAAGAAATTGTCAGAATGTCAAGAATTTATCAGTTACTCTGTTTTGAGCCACATTAATTTTATCATATTTAAATGACAAAAGAAGGAAAATGAGCAATGTATTATTTGTGCTTTCAAGCAATTGGATAACACTGATATATACATTAAAATGAATAAAAATTTAATCATGAGTTGTAATACTGAATACTGTAGATTCATTCAATAAATAGTAATTTATTTAAGAACTGTTTCTCTACATGGTAGGGGAACAGAAATAATCAAGACAATATGTGTCTGCTCGCATGGATCTTATACTTTAATGGGGGAAAAGTGAGTATATTCAAGCAAATTAATCTGTAAGCAAGGTAATTCCTGATAGAAAAATATTAAACAAGTGAGATACTTGAACAGTGGTTGCCCGTTCTAACTGCATATTAAAATCATCTGGTGAGATTCTTAAAAATACTGGTACCCTGACTCCACCCTTGTATTTTTTATTTAGTTGGCCTAGGGAGTGGGCCTAGGCATAGGATTTTATTGTTGTTTTGTTTAGAATTTTCAGATGCTATTTTGTAGGAAGAATTGAGAACTGTGACAGAGAATTATAGGGGTGTGTAGGCTACTTCAGATTTTGTAGTCCAGGGAGGACATGTATACGAAAGCTGCATTTCAATAGATTATTTAATGATAATAAGGGGCAAAACATGAAAATCCTGTGAACTAGTCCAATGCCTCTGAGGCAGGGAGGTTAGAGGAACACAGAGAAGCCTGGGATGGCAGGAAAGTGATGAATGCCCAGAGTGTATGAGATGAGGTCAGAGAGTGAGTGGCTAGGACATGACGTCCCCGTAAGCCACGGTGAGGACTTTTGAATTTCTTCCCAGTACAACTGAAAGCCACTGGAGTGTTCAAACTAGAGTGACATAATCTGATTTATGTTTAAAAAGATGCTGGCAGTTATATGAAAAATGGATGGAAGAAGTAAAAAATGGAAACAAGAAGGTGATTTGGAGGCTATGGCATATTCAAGAAGATAGCTAGCTACCTCTTTAAAACAAACTACAGCCAGCACGCCAGCCATTGTAAGATGTACAATGGTAAATGACAGAAATTTATAACAAAGCAGTCAGAAAGTCATATGCTTTTGGCTCGCAGGTAGTAAAGTGGATGAGTGATGAGCTGGACACAAACAAGAAGACATTCCTCTACTGCAAAACTTCCTTGGTTGGCCTCCTCTTAAATTACTGCAGCACTCAACTGCAGGAACTCAGCAGAATAAAAACACTGAATCACCTTGCTCAAATCCCCTCCCTTACAATGTTTTATGCTCCTTTATCTAACAGACTCTTTGTACTAGTAAGGGTGGGCTCTTTTGTGAAGGTATTAATACATCTCTGTTTTATCAACTGAAGGAGAAACATCCAACAACTTCATTTCAACAACTAGAAGCTCATATTGTATCACTTACTACACTTTTTATTTCTGAGAGATTCTCATGAAAAGTATGTAAAATATAGTAAAATGTCCTACAATCAAAATGTTCTTTTTGTTGTTTGGTTTAAGCTAAAATTAATATACACTTGATCAGCTCACACATAAAGTATAAGTCCATGTATAATAGACACAGAATTTTAATAATAATGATAAGAATTATTACTTGACAACTAACATTTATTGAGTCTTTACTATGTGCTCAGTCCTTACCATTCACTGAGTGCTTTTAAATACATTATGCAATTAATAACATTTAATTTTTATGAGTCCGTATAAGTATTCATTGTCTTCAAGGTTTAAGTAACCTTCTCTATTTGTATACAGATAGGGATAAAAAAAATGCCAGCAACTGTAAGATACATAATAGTACATCACAAGATGATGAGAAACATCACATGATGAATATCATGCATCACTACAAAATAAATGTTTATGCGTCCTTAATTTATGCTTCAAATGCTTTAGTTTCACAACATACACTAACACATTTTTAAATATAAACTATTTGACTCCCTTTAATGAAACTATTTTTAAAGACATTGCCTGACCTGGAAAGCTTATAGTTCTCTCAATGAACAGAGCTTGGCAAGGAAAACAGCAGAGGTGAATTCTCAGGCAATAGGCTGGTGTGGGCACTAGTGGTGTGAATACCCTGGAGTGAGTCACCAGGAGATGGGCCCTATTTCCAACCGAATGCAACTTCAGAAAATTACCTTAAATTAAAAAAAAAAAAAATTGGAAACCAAAGCAATAATTACAAACACAGCAGCTCATATTACTAATTTATTATGAAGGTAAAGGATGATTCTACCTTTGTTAAATATTGAAGAAAACATGATGTGTCGGTGATCAAGAGAAACAAGCTCTGTTTGTTGCTCTTTATAAGGGACATATGTATGATTTTATATGGGAATTATTCTCTTTTTCTGCAGCACTGGTGTCAAAAAAGCTCTAACAAAAAACTTAATACTGAAAAATAGCACGTAAGTAGAAGGCATCCAAATTGTTTCCAAAAGAGGGACATGAATCATCATAACCATTTTTGTCACCATTACGGATTACTTACCATAAAAATTGTCCTAGCATCTATTTTACACATTTCACATACATTAGTAACTCTTTAAATTACTGCAACCCTTTTATTAAGGAGATGTTGGTATTTTCTCAATTTTAAAATTGTAAAACTTGTCAAAGTCACATAGTTGTTAAGGTGAATTTATTCTCAAGCACTAACATTCTGCATATAAATGTGATAGTTTGGAAAGAAGACTATGACTCTAATTCTCTATTTAAAAAACAGTAACAGTATGACAGAGACACAGACAGCCAGGGGGTGGGAAACAGAGGGCGTGTGTCATGAGATCAAAGGTAAAGAGGAGCAAATATATAATGATGGAAGGAGAACTGACTGGGTAGTGACCACACAATGTGATCTACAGATGATGCATTGCAGAATAGTACGCTGAAACCCATGTAACTTTACTAACTATTGTCACTTCAATAAACTTCAATTTAAAAAATGGAATGATTTACTACACTATTTTGGAATCTGGAGCATTCAAAAAGTTTACATTTTGCCTTTAGTATCTCGGTACTGGTTATGTCACACCAGACTAATTGTTTACTCAGTTCATGATCTCTAATGATTACAGGAGTGTGCTATGGGAGGAAATGGTGATTATCCTCTAACACATGAACCGCATCATGTGACTGATCTCAGACATCACCAGCATTCAAGGATCTCCCATATTGAGTTACTTTTACTCAACCATTAAAAAGTTATTTACAATTCATTCTTCTGCCAGTATAGATAATATTTATCCTTGAAGAAAAAGACTAACATTATTTCAACTGGCTCTCTTGTTCTGTTGATCTAGAGAATGGGACACCCAAAAGTTTAAGGTCAAAAACATATTCAAATATTTGCTGTTTTCTTATTTTACTATAATAAAAACCTCAAAATTCCCAGATCCGAAAATTGGGTGAAATGGAGCAATGGGTTTTTGCTGAGCCATTTGAGTAGAAAAGGATAATGGTTTCCTTTTCTACAAAGTGAGTGCAATAATGACTTTTTTTCCCTGCAGCCTTTTGAATATTAATGCTGGGCTACAGTTCTCATAGTGAAAAATGTTTACTGATTACAAATTTCAACCAAACTCTTGGTGTTGCTGCTTCTGTACCTACTCTGTACAGGAAAAAGGAGGTAAGTTGGGATCACTGAACCAACTGAGCAATTTATGAGCTCTAATCAGTTTATTTACATTTTCTTTAGTTGTCTCTGTTTAATGTACCTTCCTAATAAAGGTATTAGAAATATTGAATAAGAACAATACATTAGACTACACAAGAACTTCAAATCTTATATCCCTATGTTTTTACTTATTTATTTTTTAGAAAACAATCAAATAAATCCTAGAAACAAGGGAAATGTAAGCTATCAAGCTCATAAAATGAGTATTTGGTAGAGCTTAATTTAAAAAGACATTCAGTATTTTTACTTAATTTCAAATTAAACTACTCTATGTATGGCTTTTTAAGATGTAACTCATTTGTAATTAGCATCAAATAAGAAAACCAGTTCCAAAATAACGAAACTTATACAAAATATACTTTTATGGGGCCACACTATCTTTTCAAGGATTTACCCTTAAAATATTAAAACAAATTTTTCTCCCATCCCATAAAAACTCTTCTCAAGCTTTCTTCAATACTGTTCAGTATTCTTGGAAACCGCTTCTCAGATATAAGTGCTTCTGGCACAGACGTCATGAACCAGCCAGTGTGTCTGGCAGCCTGAGAGCATGAATAGGCCTTTTCTGGACATCTCATTTTTAGGTAAAAAAAGACCTGATGCTCTCTGAGCCACCGGCAGTCTCCATGATTCATGCTTAAACAGATTCATGTTAAAATCAGCATTATTATTGTGAACAACACTGAACTCTGAGCAAGTCAGGCAAAAGCAATCAGTCTGCTAACTGTTTTCAAAGGCATTTTACCCCTTAACATTCTGTTTGTGGGAGGTGATTCTTCTCTAAACAACAGAAAAAAATTTCATAAAATGTGGATGATGTTTATTCAGCCTATCATAAAAGATAGAATCAAAATATAGATTTAAATGTGACAAACAGGAAGAAAATACATCCTTTATTTAAAAGCAAGCAGTGCATATGAAGGACAGTTTGAGGAATATAATCAATAATGTTGTAAAGATTCGGTTGGGTATCCAATGGACACTTGTCTTATTAGGGAGACCACTTCATGGACGGTGTAGGTGCCTGACCACTGCACTGTACACATGAAGCTGAAGCTGAATAATGAATGTCAACTATAATTACATATATATATGAAATCAAACGATGTGGAGTACAGCATAGGGAATAGAGTCCATGGTACTATAACAGCTATATATGATGTCAGAGGGTTAGTAGATTGGGGGAGGGGGGTTATCACTTTGTGAGGGGTATAAAAGTTGAACTAATACATTGTTTTGTATACCTGAAACTAATTTAAAAAAAAAAAAAAAAAAAAAAAGCAAGTCTTGTAAAGAGCATTCAGACAAGTGATTTCCCTTAACTTTCTCCAACCCTAACCCTACCAACCAAATAAAGAAAGCCAATCCATTCCTAAATAAAGGATCAACCCTGGGCAAAGAATATCAGATCTCTGTTAGCAAAATAGGCCCAATGTTCTCATTAAGACTATAAAAAGAGATCACTGTTGAGTTTAATTGTGTCATCGCCCCCCCCCCAAAAAAAAAAACACAAAAAACCAAAATCAACAACAACAGCAAAAACAAAACAAAACAAAACAAAACATACTGAAGTCCTAACCTTCAATACCTCAGAATGTGGCTGTATTTTGGAGAAAAGGTCTTTATAGAGGTCATTAAGTAAAAAATGAGGTCGTTAGGGAGAGCTCTAAACCAATATATCCTTACATGTCCTCATAAGAAGAGGAAATTTGAAAGGAGACATGTACAGAGAGAAGACAATGTGAAGATATAATGAAAAGCCCTTCTATCAGCCAAAGAGAGAATCCTGGACTAGGTCCTTCCCTCATGGCTCTCACAAGTAACCAACCCTGCCAACACTTGATCTCAGACGTCTTGCTTTCAGAAATGTGAGAAAATGAATTTCTGTGATTCAAGCCACCTAGTCTGTGGTACATTATTATAGAAACACTAGGAAATTAATTCAATCACTACAAAGAAATACACTTTTGAATTAGATAGCAGGGAAATTTGCGTCTTTCTTAGTTGTTTTTCCTCATTGTCATCGTTATAATTACCATGAAATGAATGGACTCATACAAATAAATGTATATTTTACACACATATGAGGTCTGATAATTAAGTTTGCGAGCTTGCTGCAATGATGTTGCTAACCATTTTTGATATCAGAGGGATTATTCATTATGAATTTGTACCAACTGGATAAACAGTTAACCAAGTTTACTATTTGGAAGCGCTGAAAAGGCTGCGTGAAAAAGACGAAAATGACCTGAAAACTTTTCACCAACAATTCATGGCTCTTGCATCACAACAATGCACTAGCTCACATGGCACTGTCTGTGAGGGAGTTTTTAGCAAATAACTGTATTGGAACACTCTCCCTACTCACCTGATCTGGCCCCCAATGACTTCTTTCTTTACCAGAAGACAAAGGAAATATTGAAAGGAAGACATTGGATGATATTCAGGATATCAAGAGTAATGCAATGACAATTCTGATGGCCACTCCAGAAAAAGGGTTCCAAAATTGCTCTGAAGGGTGGACTAGGTGCTGGCATCGGTGCATAGCTTCCCAAGTTCTAAAGTGACCATAGTGATATTCAGCAATGAGGTATGTAGCACTTTTTCTAGGATGAGTTCGTGAACAACATTGTTCGACCTCGTACACTCACACTATGTGAGAGTAAATATATATTTATATATATATATGTGATTCTATTCATTTGGTAATATATGTTTGTACACATATATGTACATATGTGTGTGTATACATATTGTGCATATATATACATATATATGCGTATATACATAATCTGTGTTTATGTATGTCTAACAAAGCTATATGTATTCATGAAATAAAATTAACAATAATATCTCTAATTTAACAATCTCTTGACTTCCACCTAAACAACACAGCAACTCAATCCCCATTCAAAAGGCTTTTCTCCCTAGTCATTTCTGGTAGTCTTTGGGGAGTTTCATGTCTACAAATATTAATTTCATTTGCCTTATGTTTTTCCCATTTTGGTCCCCTTTGTGAAGTCAGTTAGTTACAAAGTCATTTGAAACGTGACCTTGATGTTTTCACTGATGCCACCATCCTTGTTAAGAAAGACTGAGTTCCTATATCTGGAGGGGGCTGTTCATTCCTTTCTGTGCAAAAATTTTAGGAATGTCTCTCTTCCCCTCATACTTCCCAGTCTACCTCTGGTTTATTCTCATGACATTAATTAATTAGGTTTTGTTCTTATAACTCCTTTTTTATTCTCATGACATTAATTAATTAGATTTTGTTCTTATAACCCCTTTCTTACAGGGGACTCAGAACTATTCCATATGGAAGAGATGTCAAGCTGTCTCCTTTCTTCAAGTACTTGTTTACTGATCTTTTCCATGGAGGCTCCGTTTCCTCTAAAAACATATGGATCCTTGAGGTCCAAACACAGGTTCTCGCCTGTCATGATACATTCCCTTGGATATTACTACTTTTAATGCAACCAGAAATCCTATTATATGTCTGTCTATCCAACCATCCTAAATCTTTATCAGCTGATGGAAAGTATTATATATTATAATACATACAACACATCATAATAGAAATCTAAAAGCCCATATCTTCCATCACATAAACTAAATTGAATACAATTAAGCATTTGTACCTAACAGAGATGTACTTTAGTATTTCAGACAAGTTATAAGTACTGTTACTGACTGAGTTGTTTTATTATACTATCCAAATAGCATAATAAGACACATTTTGTACACAGTAGAAAATTACCTAATACTTATCTCTTGGAATGAGAGATGGAATAAAATCATTTACATGCCTTGTCTATAAAAGTACTTTCAAGTTTTCAGTATTTAGGCAAAAATACCATTGATAGCTAAATGAAGGAAGAAGACTATAACAGAAATCCATTTTCTGGTGCAAGGCAAACAGACTGTACTGAGGCATTTTCCCTAGAGTTGTAAATAATTTTCACTACTCTGTTTGAAACAAAATTTAATTTGTAGTTTGAATGAACTCTAGCTGTTTTGCTTTATCTGCCCACTCTCCTCCATTTGCATAGATAGTCAAGAAACCACTGCATGATAACTGAAAAAAAAAAAAAAAAAAAATAGCTGACGTCCAAATCGATGTGTTTAAATAAGACCTACATCCCATGGGTAAACAGGTGAAATATTCAAGAGCTAAAAATCAAAAAGGTGCTTAAATCTGAGAATCCTTTACCTACATGAGGTGCTTCTTTGTGGATGTCTACTTTCGATCTCAGTGGACTGTTTTAACATGCTTATTGTGTGAAATCTTGACAGATTTACAGCACATTCACTCAGCACTGATTCCATAAATTTTTAAGGCTTTCATTTACCCTGCTCAGATTGTTTTTTACTATCTGGATTAATTGGAAGATGTTCTTCCATGTTAATTAGGATTTGGCCAGAATAATTTTGAGACTGTGAAACAAACAAAGGTAGATATTGTTAAATAAATAGTAAAAGTTTTGCTTCTGGTGACAATAAAGGCCATGTTATTTTTATATAGTCTCCAATTACATTATAAATAAAGATTTGGTTTTCACCACACCAATTATTTCTGAAGGGAATTAAATGAAACTTATGCTTATCACATATGTATTTGTCTGAAAAATAATTGAGCATTTAATGGCTGATCAATTCTCTGTACTGTCATGAGATGCCATAGATGATGAGATATAAAGACTGCTGATTACTTACTAATGGTACTGTAAAATATATGGGGACCTAACTTGTCTGTGATCCTTTAGCCTAAAACAAGTAAACTGTATAGATTTTCATGGCCTGGTTCTTAATTTACAGTGGTGTGATAAATATTTAACATGTATGTTATTGATCAAACAAACAAAAATGGTTGACCCAGCCATTGTTCCTCATTGTTTCTTTTCACTAATGCACTAAAAACACAACAGTAAATCTGGAATGCATCAATATAACAGCCATAATAACTGGATGGTATTCAAGCATTTCCTCCATGCACACGTGAGGAAGGAATGTGACAGGGTCTTTTACAGGTAACAAAAACATCAGAGCAGCATCATTCTGGCATATACTACCGAACATCATGTCCTATAATGAAATATGTGTTATGGAACTAACTAAACTGGAAGGATTTTTCTCAGTCCTTATCTTCATGGACGGCAATCAGGGATATTCCTCGGGTAGAATAGAAAGGTCCTCTAAGAAGACATAATCACAGAAAAAAGCCTTTGACTTACAGACTGAAGAATCAATCAGCTTATCCTCTGGTCTCCCAACCTTATTTCTGACTACCATCGAAGCTATATAGATGCAGTTCCTTTCTACTTCTTACTAGCTGCTAGTTGGCTTCTTTTAACTTGAAATGTTCACTTCAGGGATATCTAAAAATCACACCACAGCAATAAAGAAACAAGCAAAGCAAACAAAAACAAAACAAAAAACAAAAACAAAAAAACCCCAGAAACGTGGCAACTAAAATTTTCTGGTGAAAAGCACATGTTATAAATTGTCTCCGTTGCTGTGTGTCTGAGCAGTGCATCAAATCTTACATTCTTCCATTGCAGCTCCTTCTGTTCTCTCCATACAATCTTATACTTGAATATAATCAGAGATGAAGTTGTGTCTCTACATGAGGTAAAAGGTATTAGTGCACTGAGTTTCCGAAAGGCACTGCCCCGACAAGGGAGTACAGCAGGACTCAAAACAGACCTAATCATTTGCTTGAGTGTTTTTTGAATTTTCAATTAATTAGGAAAGACAGAAACAAAGAAAGAAACAAACAAAATTACTAAATAAGTAAGGTAAGTGCTCTGAAGAAAAAGATGAGTTTCTCATGAGAAAACATACTAACGGAATCTCAGTGAGTCTTAAGATCTGAGAAGATTTCCTTATAACCTGACACTGCAGCAGGAGAGAACAAGGCTAAGAGTAGTGGTCATGGTAGTCGAGAGAGGGAAACGCATGGGTAAAACTGTGGTCGTGCTGGACCTATGAAGAAACATATGAATAATGTAGTTTGTTTGATAAGTCAGGGACATTAGTCGAGGAATCCAAAAATGTTAATGCTGCAATATAATTTACATATGCAAAACTTCTATCAGTAACATCTGTCAAAGATGATTGATTATGTGGAAAGAGACCACCACTTTGAGAAGTGTGGAGGGCAGGACGCAATATTAAAGAATGAGTCTTGCATTGTGTAATCCTAGTATGTCTCGCTGATGTCACATTCTACAGTCACTAATGTCACTGAGACCCAGACTGGTAATAAAATAATCCTTGAAGGCTTCATTTTAAATGCATGTGAAATATATAATAGGTGAAATATATAATTTTTAACAGAAAGAGCTCATGTTTCCCAAAAACTTAAATTGTGCCACATAACCTGAACTGAGACTCATTAAAGAAGGCCTCTAGTGCAATAGGAAACTACGTTCTTCCATAAGAAAAGGTCTTTTGGGAAGGTTAAGGTTAAAAGTCAGTTATGTGAAGAGGGAAACATGGTTATAGATTGTGGAGTGCTAGACTTGGAAATCATTCTTGCCCACATATAGAATGTTAGCACATAAAGGACAAATTATTTTTTTCTTTTCTGTCTTTTATGGCCTGATTATAAATATAAATAAGCACTGTCTCCTTTTTAATAGGTTTGAAGCTCAATTATACAATTTTACAAATACTTTGAATGTTGCGTTTACGGACTATCCAATTACCAAATCTCTCTGGGTCTCAGTTTACTTATAAAGTAACACTCATGACTGTAGGGCATGCCTGTTTCAAGGCTTATTGGAATTATGCGATGGGAGATTTATTATTTAAATTTGCACCCCCCAATACAGCCTCAGAATAGTGATCCCTCTCAAAACAATAATTTTCTTTGAGAGATATAACTGATAGGGATATATAGATTTAATTAAATAGATTATATATTTTATTAAAAAAACAATTACTGTGCTTGAGAACCTGGTTTATAGCTTATAGTAAGCAGCTTAAAATAATCATTTGGGAAATCCAGGCTTCAGAAGCTAAGTAAAATCTAATATGAGTAATTACAGAAAACACTAAATAATGGCTGAGAGTAAGATTTCCCTTTCAACTGCTTCAACGAGGGAGGGAAGAAAATTTAACAAGTAAGATAAGAGAGAATATGTGTGTTTAGGGGCTGAAATATATATCAAATATACAAAAGTGGGTTTTTCTTTGTTTAATTCTGTGCTTACATTCTGCTAAATCTACTTTTTCTTTAGGACTTTTCCTATTACATAATTACTATTATGTAATTTATTTATTTTTTTTGCAAAAATGATTTTAATAATAACAGGAAATTCTATATCTTTCTCTATATAAGAACAGTTATGAATTATTTCTTTGTAGATTTATTAGCACCATACATTATTTTATTTTATTTTATTTTTTTAACCAGCCAAAGCCAGAATGCTTGGGGAGCATGTACCTAACTAGTTCTGAAAAGTTGTTTAGGAAAGCTGAAGTGAAAGGGAAGAACGTTTACCTCCACTGATTGTCCTAATTTCTCTACCATTCTCTTTCGAGGTTCTCATTTATCAGAATTTCTGCAGATGCACATATGTCCACTGCAGCCTAAACTGGGTGTCCCACTGAAGCCTTCAGGAATGAATTGTAGAAGTCTAATTTTAGGGGAACATATCCTAAGTACATGTCAGTCAATAATTACATAAACAGATTCAATGAAATACCTAGACTTGGAAGGAAGGAAGGAAGGAAAAAAGGAAGGAAGGAAGGAAGGAAGGAAGGAAGGAAGGAAGGAAGGAAGGAAGGAAGGAAGGAAGGAAAGAAGGAAGGACAAAATTCAGAAGACATATCATAAATAAACTCATGTCTTTTCTCTATTAATTATTGTTACACTAGGTATTGAAAATCTGTATTGCCAAATCTCAGTGCATTATCATTAACAGAAATTTATGTTTTGCTCATACGACAGTCTCTCAGGTGGGGTATGCCAGGTAAGCGGGCAACCTCCTCTATAGTGTGAATCAAGCACACAGGACGTTTCCAATTTTAAACCCCATGACCCCTTCATGCCTAGACTTCATCTATATTCAGCTGGAGAAGGAGAAAGGGCCCATCGACACAGCTGGCCCATAAATGTCTTTAGCTGCATAAAACCAATTTCATTTGGCTGGTGAGAACTAATCACCTGAAAACTTAGGTTAAGGGGGGCGGGGAAATGTAGTTCCAGCATGATCAGCCACTTCTCAGTCACAAGGTTCCATCACAGAAGTTGATCATAAATTTGGTGGACAGCTATATATCTCTACTTCACGTTCTTTTCATTTGAGAGTCTTAACAGGAGACCATGAATCTAGCCAGATCACCAAAATATTGTCATAAAATTAATAATTCATAAACTTTTACTAACTCAAGAACCACCCCAAGTTATATTGTGGTTATAGTCATCCTTTTTTTTTTTTCAGTTTATCAGGATTAAATGGTGGAAACGAAGGAGAAAGCGAGAAAGTGTGTTTTTGGGTGTTTGGGAGCTTATTATGTTTTAACATTTGATGCAATCACTCATGCCATCCTATTTCTTTGGCCATAAAGAAGGTATATGAGATTTGGAGGCATTTACTTAAACAATCTACTTAAATAAAAATGGTAATAGGTATGAACAAAATAATCAGATGGATTGCTTTTGAATCCTAAACTTGATTAATCATCCAAATGAAATTTTGATGATATTAAGCAATTAATTACTAATGAATGTCAATGAGTCTTTTATATGAAAGTGTAATTAAAAACATAATAATAGTAACATCTCTGAATTTGTATTGTACTAAAATTTATTGACATTAATATTTTTGCTACTGGCTAATTTTTCATAGTGGTTTATCTATTCCTTTCCTGTAATTATTCTACTATATTCAAAAAGAAATGGTAGAAGATGTAAGATATAGAAAGCCAAAGCTGATTAGAAAAGGGGTTGATCAGCCATAAAAAAAAAAAAAAAGTAATCTTACCTTTTGTGATAACATGGATACACCTATAGGGTATTATGCTAAGTGAAATAAGTCAGACAGAGAAAGACAAATACCATATGATCTCAGTTATGTGTGTAATCTAAAACACAAAATAAACAAAATAGAAACAGACTCATAAATACAGAGAACAAAGTGATGGTCACCAGACTTGGGGGTGGGTGGGGGCGGGAGGTTAGGTAATGAGTGAAAAAAGTGAAGGGATTAAGAAGTACAATTGCTAGTTACAAAATAGTCATGGGGATATAAAGTACAGTATAAGTAATATAGTCAAAAATAATGTAATAACTATGTATAGTGCGACCTAGGTCCTAGACGAATCAGGGGTATCAATTCATAAATTAAATAAATGCTGTGCATCTGAAACTAACATAAAATAATATTGAATATCAACTGTAATAGGAAAAAAAACGAAGAGGGGTATAAAAAGTCGAAAGAGGAAATTTCCTTAGTGTCCATCAACTGGAGAAGATTTGAATAAATCATGGTGCAGCAATGCAGAGCTCTGCTATGTATCTGCAAACAGGAATGACCAGGACACTAAATATTAACATGACACATGTTATAAGATGTACACTTAAAAGAAAATGCAAAGAGCAGAACATTGTACATAAAGTACAATTTTTGCTTAAAGAGGGTGACTGATGGATATGATGGATAAGAATATAGATTAATATTTATTTTCTATATTTATTTTCACCCCACCCCTTAGGTCCTATTAGGTGTCACTGCTCAATTCTAAAGATCTCTCCCCTCTATGGCTAGTTATAGAGCTTGCTGTTTCTCATCTAACTCCTTCCAATATATTTACATTTTGATGTTCTGTTAACTTGTCCAAACCACTTTCTCAGCTTCATTTCCACAGTTCCTCTGATCATTGGTCTGTTTCTGTTCACATCGTTCCCTTAGCTTTAGTCACACACACTGGAAACTTCAGAGTTGCATTTAACTCTTTCCTTTTCCACACTCTTAATATACATGAGTGATCACTATTCCTAAATTATTTCTTATATACCCTTCAATTTCATTCTCACTGCTGCTTTCCAAGTTTAGGCTCTTGGAATTAATTTTTGTACTTTAGACTTACTTGCCTAAAATTCATCTTTCATATTTAAAGGAAATTATCTAAAGTATTGTTTTTTTTGTTTGTTTTTTTTTATTATGATCCTTCTTATTCTAAAAAAGCCAGTGACTATCTGGAAGAAATAACACATTAAAATACTTTTTATCAGATAATTTACTTATTAGGATTTAAATTTTTCATTATGTTTTCATAAAAATAAATCTATGTTTTGTGTCCAAGGGTACATGGGTTATGTCTTTTTGTATCTTGGAATAAACATCTAACATATAAGGATCAATATAAAATTATGCTATACATTATATAATTATAAAAGTAACATATTGCCAAATCATGTAGAAGTTTTATTCCTAGAACAAATTGACTTTAAATCTCAAGTGAATAAAATGAATTCTATACTACAATCTGAAAATATCAAATGCCTATTATCCAAGACACAATAATATATGCTATTGGAAATACAAAAATTATTTAGAGATATTCTATCTTCAAATGGTTAATGAGAGAGAAATATCTTTTGACAGATCTTTTGTTAAAACAGAATGAGATAACATGATACAGCTAAGTTGTCTGGGACACGGTAGATAAGCAATAAATGATAAATATAATATGCTTAATGTTTCAAGTCAAAGTAGATAGGAAAACTGTAGGGTTATTAACAGAGCGGGGTTTCAATATGGGGGGAGGACAGATTTGTGAGAGCATATGACAATTAAAATGGTAGTGCTTTTTCTCTTCTAAGAAATACACTTTAAATTTACTTGTTTTCTTCTTTTTCATTAGTTTCAAATTCATAATCCTTATCTGCTCATTTAATATATTAAACATGGCAGTCTGAAACAAAAGTTATAATTCTCTATAAAATAATTTCACTTCTAAGTTACCAATGTTTTGGTAGCTATGTCAAGGAAAAATTGAACAAGAAAAGTTAAAGCGCAAGGAAAATTTTGTTCAAACCTACTGCAACAGGGAGAGAGACTGATCTCAACTTTGTCAAAACAGTATGTTGGAACGTTTTTAAGCTCTAAGGTAAGCTAGTAGAAAAATACTAGCTAATGTTCCGAAGGAGGCTGGCCAATGGGAGTGGGGCATCTTTGTTTGCTAATTGGCACTTATCAAAGTTACAGTCCTACTCTCCCATACAGACAGGGTGACAGGAGTTCTATCTTCCTTGAATATTACATTTCAAAGGGATACCACCCAGATCCTTGAAAAAGACATTCCTGGGTTGTATACCTGGCAAGAGCCTGGGAGAAGATTTAATTCTCAAAGGGACAGAGACATAATTTATTAGTGCAAATTTTCTAAAATAAATTCTCTAAGAAAAGGGAGGTCGGGGCGAAACATTTCCTCAAGCTGAGTGGAACGTTAAGGTCATCATGGCCATTTACCAAGTCAAATGGTAAAAAGCTCATTTATGATTTGAAGGGTGAAAAGTTAAAATTGAATGAAATGATTAAAAATTTATTCAAAAAGACATGTATTTGCTATAATGAGGAATGTTCTGCTCTAGATCCAGAGAACAAAACTGTTTTCTACTGTGAATGGTGACTGGTAGTTTGGGAAAATAATAATTGCTCTCATAGAATTTAAGAAAACTTTGTGTGAAGTTACATTATTGGGTAGGCATAAGCTAACTTCCTACAAGAAACAAAGATTCTCTCACAGTTCACATTTGGCAGCTGTTTTCACCCTGTTAAAAAGTGGGAAAATAGTATAAAACATGCCACAAGTCAGTTAGAAATCTAAATAGTGCATTGCATTATTAACATAAATATAATGACATTCCTAAGCTTTTTGTAAGGTTATATTTTTAAATTATTCCAAATTATTCAGTAATCACATGCATTTTCATTGCACAAAAGATGTCAGAGACTGACAATGATAAATGATCTTGTGTTCAGTTATTCAGTAGATGATAATTTCCTATTCACAAATAAATAGCTTTATCTGCTAGTGATTTTTTTTTCAAGTTCTTTGTAAAACTGAGCTGCTGTAATAGGAAGTCTCTATGCTGCTTACCACAGTTACCAAATGTGCAATGTTTCTCCTGAATCCAAAGGATGGCAGAGGTTCATCACATTCTATTTATACCAGGCACAAACTGTAATCTTAAGGTAATGATCCAAGAAGTCTCAATTCAGAGTAGAAATCATGCTATTGTTAAAAAACCCATTCTTTTTTTAATCTTAAATATCCTTTTAGGTCATTGATAGATACTCATGAGATTAGTGCTAAAAAATGAACAATACCAAATTTTTAAGCCTGGTAATGATTCAATTTCTCTTTCATTTGACTGCATCTAACCACTAATTTCTTTGATTGCTAAAACACATTTATAATTCAATACAATCAAAAATCATTGTATGAAACTTTTTGCAGTTATATGATTACTTTTCAGTCTTAGAGATCAAGGCTCTGAGAAGAATTCTCAGAACAAACTTGATTCTAACTACTCTGTACTATGTTTATATCCCCCTTCCAAAACACATTGGATTTTTTTTTGGAGGAACTGGACAATGCATCTTGTCGGGGACAGCTCTAGTCCGTAGACTCCTGAATAGCCATCCTTTCATGCATGGTATACATTCCTTACTTTAAGGTTGATAACATGCTTTCAGTGGCATCCAATCTGTCTACAGGAGAATTGCTCTATCAATCAGTAAATTACAGTTTCATAATTATCTGAAATATCTTCTGAGACAAATTCAATTGAAATCAAGTTAATTCACAGTTTCAGCATTATCTTTGTTAATGAAATAAAAAGCAAAAGCTATGGTTTTTAATAATATAATGTTAACTGTTGTTAAATTTTGAATAGTTGTAAAAAAATGTTAATGTTTTTTTTTGCCAGCTACTCATGTGAACAATGTTTATCATTGATCATATGACCCAACAGCAAGCAGAGAAAAACAAACAAACAAAAATCCTTAGAAGCAGATGATGTTTTCCTCAGTTTCATATACTTTTATTTATGTGACTAAAAGAGGAACACAAGCATACTTGGTGAAATACTGAGGAAGGGGCACTAGCTATAGTAAACACTGAGATAGGAAGAAGCTGAAGAAAAGGATCCCATGATAGAGAAGATACGGGTAAAAATGCACATGATAAAAAGATGGTTCCAGAGGCCTTTGAGGATGGGGGTTAGGGGAAATGAATGTCCTTCCTACTGATTCCAAGTGGTCTTCAGGATTGAGATTTTGCCTCTAATCTTGGCCAAATATTCCTAAACCTAAAATTTATTGTAAATTTTTCTAAAATATCTGCATATGCCTATATAGGTTGTTCACAATTTGGGGGAGGGTGGGTAATTGGCATTTGAAGGGTCCTATTAAGAAATGTACACCACATAAATGTCTGTGACAAACCTTTTAACCATCTTTATCTAAATATGTTCCAGTAGGTTTTTTATTAAAGGATGCTATAAATATGTTTTTTTCCTGGTGAAATGGAGTGCTTGGCAAGAAATATTACATAGGCATGCCCATCTTTGCATGAACAATGTATAAAGACTTGACTAACTCATTAACCATTAATGGAAAACTGTCTCCTGATCCAATTAGAATACATGAGTAAACACTAAATACTTGACTTGAGGTGTTTCTCAAAATGCCTAATAATAGAGGTGGTGGAGGTGGGGGTCATCTGCTAGCTTATATCAATAACTTGCAATTTGTTTTGCCTTCTTGATATTAAATGTTTTTATATGTAGACAACCCTTTATTGTAATATACCATCTGCTAGAGTGATACTGGGGGATAACAAAAACATCAATATTTATTCAAATAATCTAATAATTGTTTATTTATTCATCTATTTGACAACTGCTCATTCACCTTTTATCAGTTTTTGAAACTGAAACTTGCTTCTTCCGCTTTCTTTTAACTGAGAGTGGAATTAGTTCTCAGTAGGCACCCAATGCCAAACCTATGCAATAGTCCTTTAAAGGTAATTAGAGCCATGGGTAGAAGTTTCCCTTTATCATAATGGATGCCTCAGAAGTCTTGTTGTAATCTGGGCAGTTATTACAACTTTTAGTATACAGTAGAAGTCTAGAAACAAGTTTTCTAATTTAAAATTCTTATTTTTAATCATTTGAGAATTAATTTGTTAAATCATCTAGTATTCTTTACCGCTATGATGTGCCATGGACTGATGATATAAAAGCAAAAAAAAAAAAGTCTCCTTTTCTGAAAGAGCTTACAAGTTATGGAAAGAAACAGACAAGGAATTATTATATAGTGCACAATGATATAAATACATAGGCTGAAACCCTGAGATTCAGAAAGCACAGTTCTCGACTGACTCTGGGTGGTGAACACATAATGTGATATACGCGTAATGATGCTATATTACAGAATTGTACATTTGAAACCTGTGCAATTTTACTAACCACTGTCACCTCAATAAATTTTATTTAAAAAAGTTACAAGGTGTTCCTTCAGTATATCTAGAGCATAAGCAGGGAAGTAAAGAAAAGGAATGGAAGATAGGTACGGGTGGCTGATACCAGGAGGTCAGCTCTAGTGAGGATTTTTTCCCGAGGGCAATGATATGAAATTGAAAGGTTTTTAAATGTAAAATGGCATTATCTCCATAGAGCCATCCTCTCCTGCCCGACAGCTTCTTTTCTTAGCTCAGTAGACAGTGAACGCCCGAGGCATGTTCCACAGTGAGATTATTGTGTCCTTTACCGAAGCCAGTGTTACTGTCACCTTGAAGATGGCATCCTCCCTGCATCTCAGATCGGCCAGAAGCATTCCGTTTATTTTCAGGTACTGTTACTGAAAAGTTATCCATGGAAAGTATCTTTCTGGGGACCTCTGAGTAGATGTTTTTCTTTTCTTTTCTTTTCTTTTCTTTTCTTTTCTTTTCTTTTCTTTTCTTTTCTTTTCTTTTCTTTTCTTTTCTTTTCTTTTCTTTTCTTTTCTTTTCTTTTCTTTCTTTTTCTTTTTTTTTTTTTAATTGTTTGCTCTTTTTCTTTAACAATAAGACCCAAGAAGCCTTTTTTCAGTGGAATGCACCTCATCACCTCTCCAAGTCCTCCAAGGGCTGTGGGCAAGTGGAGACAGCAAGGCAATCTTCCATTCAAACTTTTGACCTTCCACATTTTCTGAAGCAGGAAAGTGGAGGTGCTTGCTGACAGCAATGGGGATCCCAACCAGAACTGAACTCAAAATCCAGAGCCCAGAAGCGACAGTTGGATAGGAAATCCACACAATAAATATTTAAATAAACCTGATCAACAATTATGCTAATGGTGGAAAGCTGTCCCAATATAAAATCAGAATGGAGAGTTGGGGACAATGTTTGAATAATTCATTAAATCCACCAAATGCTGCTTCATTTATTTTTGGGCAAAGTGCACTAAGGAAAAATTGGTCATAATAAAAAAATCCCTGTTTTAGATATTTCAAATTTGAAATATTTTGGCAAAGCTTTACAAATATTACCTGAAAAGGTGATATTTCTTTTTCATATCTATGTATCTATCCAAACCCTGAGACCTCTCATGCCACACATGTGTGGACCACACCATGTATTACATTATTTGCTGTTTGTTTCCTGTTTTTCTTTTGTATAACATAGCTTCAATTTCCATTTTGCTGCCAGTGAGTTTATAATAGGATAAAATAATCAGTCTTTCTGACTCCATCTGCCTGGAGCCTGCCTGCCCAGTTCCCAGAACGTGTCAGTTAGAAACATCCGCTTAGTCCTGTACACAGATATGCTAATCATTAAAAGAATCTAAACTATAGCCTGGGAAGTACCTCCCCAGGGAGATGAGGAAAGAAATAAGGAAGATGGGTACACAAATAATGATAGTTTATCAAAAGATTTATAGGAACCTCATGACTGAGACCACAGCAACTGCAGTTTGCTGACCAAAAGCAAAGAAGTAGTGCCACCGTCCGAGGACGCTCCTTAGCACCCCGGTGTGTGTGGTGGTCAATCACCTCCTGACCTCAAACGCCCCCTGCCTCCCCCATCTCCCAACATAAAAGAAGCCTGAATTATGTACTTTCTCAAGATGTTCTTTAAGATGTGAGTCCATCATCTTCTCAGCTTGCTGGCTTTCTAGAGAAAGTCACATTCCTTGCCCCCACTTCTTGTTACTCAACTCATTGGCCATCGCATGGCTGGCTAGCAGTTCCAGCTTTCACTCAATTTCAAGTTGATGAGGAGTCATTTAATTTAGAGATAAATAGGACCGATTTTATAATCTACTTCTCTTGCCTACCAAAATAAGGTGCTTTGTTGTTGTTTCCCGCTCTCTATGTAAGTTTTCTCAATTTTTAGAATGATGTGCCCTAGAAAAACAAGCTATAAAATACTGCAGGGTATTTTTTTCAGCAGGCAATTATTTAAACATCATATGATTGATAAAATAATGTTAAAATTATAAAAATGTAAATCAATTTTAATGACTCTTGATTTAGAGGTTCTCCTGATTAGTTTGCTATTTCCTTTATAGTGAAAGACATTTTCATAAATTCTCACCAAGAATGTAATTACTTTTATTTATAATATTTTCTTTCTCTCTTATAAAGTTGCTTTTTTGTTCTTTATGTTGTTGTTTTGAGTATAATAAAAGATAAGATCAAAAATGCCAAGTGTTATTTCAGGGTTGAACTTTGATATCCGTTGTTATATTCAGGATGCTTTTATTTCATTTCTCAAAAATGAGATAAATGTTTTCCTGACAAAAACTTTTCCTTTCAACAAGAACTCACTCTGTCACATGTATGTTATAACTCTAAAACTGGTATACTAGTATTCCCTCAGTAAATGTGACACTACCAAGAATCCCAAAATACTTCTAACTTTCTCAGTGATGGAAGAAAAGTAGTCTGCGTCCATTTTGAATGCCTGAGACTGTAAAAAGGTTAAAAAAATAGTAAATAAACTACAAAACAACAACAAAAACATTCAATATTTAGCAAAGTTTAGTTTTCCAGAATAAAATATATCATTGTTGACCTTAACATTTTTAAATGTCTATAAAATCTAAAAGAAAGCTTATTCTTTTTTAATCGCTGAAAACAATAGTGGTATTTTTTTTACATTATTTCCAGCAGAAATGGTGTGTGAATAGATGGATTTACAGGATATTATATATTTACATGCACACACACACACACACACACATACATACACACATATTTGCAAATGAACAAATAAAAAATCTTTTAATGGGTTTAATATTTTCCCAAATAAATATCTTTAAATGGAAATATCTATATGTTGGGAGAAATTCTCCACGGCCTTTCTGAGTGACTATTACTAGCTTTCTATGATTTTCTTTCCAAAGATGTTTGTATAGAGAACAGCATTGGAAATAGATAGAGTGTCTCTCTTGAGGGAAAGGTAGACATCTTTCCTAAACAAAATAATACATTGTCTCTTCATTGAGTTATGTTTGGGCAGGTTTACTAGCAGCCCCCTTAGAAAATTGAAGGTTTCCCTGGCTTCAGGTTTTCCGCTCTGGAATAAATATATGGTGTACAGGTAGCATCTACCTGGGCCACTCCACAAGTCTCCTGTGGGACTTGGGGAGCAAGGGGAATTGATGCAAGCATATATCTCATCCTGCCTCTTATACACGTAATAAAGGCATCTGACTGACCTAGGAATCTCAGTTCTTCTGCCACCACTCATAAAACAGTGGGAGGCAAACTTGCCAAGTTGCAAATAGCCTAAAATCTTTGAATTTTTACAGTTCTTAACATCTCACTACATACAAAAGTACAAGAAAATAATATAAAATGACATATATCTATGTATATTTCTATTATTGGTATATAATTAGACAAGTAAAATACATAGTTTGTAAATATATAGGTTGATGAGTGTTGATTAATACAGAGGGTGTCAAAAAACGTATACAAGTTTTAAGAAAGGAAAAAACTGTATTAAAATTGTAATGCTCAATATATACCGATAACAAAAGATGAACACAAGTCATGTGTATAAATTTTTTTGGCACCCTCGGTGTATACCTGTTATATCCCCAATAGATATAGACAAGTTCCGTCACTTTAGCATTTCCTTTTGCATCCTTTTCAACCAGCTCCTACTGTGAACCTTTCCAGGCAATGAGTATTCGTTCTATCTCCATAAATTATCTTTGCCTTCTTCTTGAAGTTCATTTGAATTAAATCATCTTGTATGTGTTCCTTTGTGTCTTCTTTTTCTCTAAATAATGTTCCTGAAAGTCATCTATGCTGTTGTGTAATTATATTTTGTTATTTATTGCGGAGTAGAATTTCATTGGATTTATAAGCACAATTTGTCACCCACTCTTCTGTTGATAAACAATTTTATCGTTTCCAGTTTTGGGTTCTTATGAATAAAACTGCGTCAAATATTCTGTAAATCTCTTTGTAGACATATATGGAGTAAAGACCTGGGAATGCAATAAATAGATCATATGGAGTAGTATAAAACTGGTATATGGCAAATATTTAGGTTTTTAAGAAATTGTTAACTAGATTGCCAAAGTGCCACTACCATTTTATACTCCTACCTTGAAAGTATGAGAGTTTCAGTTACTCTTCATCCTCTCTAATGTTTTGGCATTTTAATTATAGCTATCCCAGTGGGTGTAAAGTGGTATCTCATTGTGGCATTTCCTTCATGAGTTACAAAGTTGAATGTATTTGAATGTGCATACTGGTTATTGATATATACTCTTTTGTGAAGTGATTGACCAAATTTTACTTATTAAAAAAAGTGCTATTTATCCTCTTATAGCTTTTTAGAAATATTTTATATTCCTTTTTACACACACACACACACACACACATAAAATAATTCCAATCTGAAGCTTTCATTTTTATGTTCTTAATGGTGATTTCTGATAAATCGGTTTTAATTTTTATGGAGTTCTACTTAGCTTTTTAAAGTTTTTTGATAAGTGCCTTATGGGTAAGTATTTAATCTATTCTGAACTTCTTTTCATTAAGGTATGGGTGAAGGGTATCATGATGAGGTAGTGTTTTTCTTTACAGACACTGTCTTTCTTAAAAGATATCCAGTTGTTCTGAGATCATTGTTGAAGACTTGCCATTCTCCATTAAACTACACTGATGTAATTTACCTACCCAGGTATGTCTGTGTCTTCATAGTTATGTGCCTGTAATATCCCAAAAGTTGAAATCAGTAGGTCTATGTTATTTATTTGGCATTTGCAATTTTGGTTAGAATTTAGTTAAAAATTTACTTGTGCTTGAATATAATACTTATATATCAACCCAAAAGCTATTTCTGCAGGAAACAAGCAAGTTTCAAATAAAAATTTAATTTTGGTCTAAAAGACCTTGTTTAGATTGTAACTTCATTGCTTCAAAATATAAAGAATATTTTACAAAACAGCATATAGCTTTAAACTGATGTTTATATACTATTTATTAGACCAGAGATCATTTCTATATAAGAAATTAACATTAAAGGTCATATTTATTGGATAATTCCCATATATCTTTTCTTGGATCAAATTTGCATAGGTTTGAAGTGCTCTTCAACATAAAACAGACTATTTGCACATACATGTTATAGAGGAAAGACCCTTGACAATGTGAATTAATAAGAGAATCTATCTCTGAATATATGAAACAAATATAGTATTTGCCAATAGAAATGCAATTTATAATTCTTCCAAGAACTATAGGGAGATTTTTAGGTTCTTTTTATTACATCATAGTAACAACTTCCTCAATGAAATGTTTAGGGTAATGGGTTTTTAAAATTTTCTTTTTCAAACCTTTCAATTCAAATCTTCCTGAAATGTCTTACAGAATTCTATAAATATTACTAATGCTAATGTGCTAATGTATAGTTTAATATTTAAAGTCCCCATAAATGATGGTATTAGATATTATATGTCTCTAATAGATAATTACCATTACATTATAGTAATACACAGAACTACACAGGAGATGATAATAGACATGGAGGCCAAACCTAACGTTAGTGAACTTTCTGCATTTATTAGACAGTTTGGATAAAGTTTTTGCATGGTGTGCAAGGAAACAGAAGTACAACTCTAATTGGTCTTAATTGAAGATGCATAATTAATTCACTTCATACTGTGCTAAAAATCCCAGTGTCTGTTGTTTTAATTGGCCTCTACACATGAAGATAAAAACAATTGAGTTACAGTGATAATATTTATTGAAATAAACTTTAAAATATAAAATACTTCTTGTAAAATAATCATGGCTCTTTTATATTGATATTGGAATTACTTTTCCTTTTATATGAGACTAATACATTAGTATTTGAAGATAACTGTTGAAAGGATGATTGCATGAACTTTCTTTATATGAACCAGTAGTTTTAAAAAGTACTTATTTTAAGAGCATAATATAGCACAACTTGTAAGTGGATAAATTGAAATTGAGAATTGAGATAAGACTTTAAAAAAATTAAAAATGAATCTTTATTAGGAAAAGTTTTAAAGTAATATAAACTACTTTATGATTGATTACTGGCAAAAATGCAGTGTGTTTTTGTGTATTTTGTTTCTATCAATATTGCATACATCCTGAGCTTCATCACTTAACACATAATGAAACTTACCAGTGCAGCAATGTAAAAGGTTGAAAACTTATCAAGTATGTTTTATCAGTATAGAGGAATTTGTTATTGATTCATTCACAGAAGATCTTTTCCTTTTTTACCATCCTGAATTGCTCACGTATGGAAGAATGGTTATTTTTTGCCCAAATTTCCTGGATGATTGCTTTAACTTATTCTTTAAACCCCCCTGACCCCCCCTCTAAAAAAAGTATTGATAATTATAAAGTCTATGGAAAATATGTTCATCACTCTAATTTTTCCATGTGATAATGATTCACCCATATGGCTTATGCTTAAACACAATAAGAGATCATATTCACTGAGATACAAAGTTTACCTACATAACCCCACAGATGATGTGAAATAGTTTCAGTTTTAAAAATAATTTTAATATTGCAAAGGAGTGGAGTAAAGATAGAAGGAAAGGGAATTTTGCTCAACAGCAGGGAGAACGCCAGTTTTATTCACCACTATACAATCTATCACAGTGCTGCCTCTTACAAGGTGCTTACTAAGTATTTGTTGAATGAATGGATGAGTAATGGCTGAAAGAGCTCAATTAAATCGGTCTTAGAACTAGTAATTTTACAGTGAATACCATTTTACTTTAATATATGTAAAAAAATCAGCATCTCACTAGCTGTTTCTTTTCTGTAATTGTTAAAATGTATGCAATTATTTTTCAACCATTTTAAGAAAATTGAAATCAGGTTGAGTAGAAAGTGCCAAAAAATGGTGCCTTTCTTACTTTCATCAAAGATTTCAGAGTTATCTGGTATTAAATCATATTCAATTGCCATGGTAAACAGCATTTGGTCCTTCTGAGCCAGGAAAAAAACAAAAACAAAAACAAAAAAACAAACAACTGAATTCTTGAGCTAATGGAGAAAGTGGAGATGCATACAAAACTATGACATCTTTTGGGGAATGATTTTAACTACCATCCACTTGCAGGCTCTACTAGCTACTCACATTCTGAAAAGTACAAGCACATAAATATAAAGATCTATTTTCTCTGAGTATATGAAAAAAATTAGCTAAATATACAGTAAATATTATAGGTAAAAAGAGAACATCTATGTTTGTCTGGATCTGATTTCTTTATTTTTTAAACCCTATTTTAACAAACCTCATGCCCAAGATCTTTTTTGATCCATTATAATTTTCAGATTATTCTGTAGATGCTCTTTACACTACCACTCTTAAAATAAGTTTCCCTCTAGTACAACATAATTCTTAACTGATATAAACTATTAAATATCTATCTACTACTACATAGATATAAAATTATTAAATATAGTACCCAACAGTTGTGGAATCACTGTGTAGTCATTTAACTATGAAAACACTGAAAATATGGGTGGCCAGTTACCCAGTGGTTAGAGCACAGTGCTCACAACACCAAGGTCGCCAGTTTGATTCCCTCATGGGCCACTGAGCTGCGCCCTCCACAACTAGATTGAAAACAAAGACTTGACATGGAGCTGATGATGGGTCCTGGAAAAACACACTGTTCCCCAATATTTGCCAATTTAAAAAAAATACTGAAAATAGTTTTATGATCAGAGAATGAAACAAAATCATTTTTAAGTTTATGTATTAAGAGTCAAAAATCCTCTGTTGTTATGATGGGTTCATTTAGTTTCCTCCTTTTCAATACACAGGTTTTTTTTTCATGATTGGGCTGAATCTTTTTCTAATACCCCCAAATAGTCACGTGTCTCATAATTCAATCAAAGAATGTATGCATATGTTGCTTCACAGTTCCTTTCCTGGGTGCAGTATTTGTGCTGTGCTACGTTTCGATGATGTTTATTCTCATAATTTCTTCAGTTACCATTTCAGACTGATTTAAGCCCCAGTTTGAGCTCTCAGTTTATGTGATGATGATGACACTATCCTGCATATAATGGTCCCTTGTCTCTTTTTTTAGTTGTCTGTTACTGAGAGAGTATGAATAACAAGATCATAAACATTCCTAATTAAGCCATAAGACATGACAGCTTGTGAATTGTGTTGTAATATTTCACACCTAGTGTGTTGCTAAGCATGAGGCTGAAGGCTCTGAGCCATCAATGCACCTAAGCGTGAATTAACACTGTGCAATTCACGCCCTGGAATATCTGACTTTGATTATGAAATAGTGAGTTTGTTTGATAATTAAAGAAATAACTTTGGTTTGTGTTTCTTCCTGTTTGAATTTTATACATATAGATTAGATAGCATCACGTTGTTTGAAAAAAAAGGTTTTTCAAATAATTTAAGATAAACTATGGAATACAATATTTTGAAATCAAAGAGAAACTCTATTGTAATTTACTTTGTATTGTGTACACTTACAGCAAGCTTCTCACTTGTTATTTCAATGTATTCACTTTTGACAAAGATTGCCATAATTTTGTGAAAATGGTTTTAAAGCCTTTAAGCGTAACTCTTGCCTGAGGCTCATCATAATGGAATGATGTTTGAATGATTCTGTCTCACTCAATTATTACCTTAATGCTAGACATGTATGAAAAGTATAAAAACAGGGCCGGCCCGGTGGCTCATGTGTTTAGAGCTCCATGCTCCTAACTCCGAAGGCTGCCGGTTCGATTCTCACATGGGCCAGTGGGCTCTCAACCACAAGATTGCTGGTTCAACTCCTCGAGTCCCGCAAGGGATGGTGGGCTCCGACCCCTGCAACTAAGATTGAACATGGCACCTTGAGCTGAGCTGCCGCTGAGCTCCCAGATGGCTCAGTTGGTTGGAGCGCATCCTCTCAACCACAAGGTTGCCAGTCCGATTCCTCGACTCCTGCAAGGGATGGTTGGTTGTGCCCCCTGCAACTAGAAATGGCAACTGGACCTGGAGCTGAGCTGCGCCCTCCACAACTAAGACTGAAAGAACAACAACTTGAAGCTGAACAGCACCTTCCACAACTGAGATTGAAAGGACAACTTGACTTGGAAAAAAAAAAGGCCTGGAAATACACACTGTTCCCCAAGAAAGTCCTGTTCCCCTTCCCCAATAAAATCTTAAAAAAAAAAAAAAAGTATAAAAACAGGGTCACAGTTAAAAAAAATACCGTAGAGGCAGATGACTTCTCAAATATAATACAGCTGACATTTAGAAAATAATACAGCAGTGTACTTTGTGCTACTGCGATAGGGCTCTTTATGTATATACTTTCAAATAAAATCACTGAAGACAAAGTAATAGCTATAATAGAGACCTAAACACCTTATCTTTCTCATTACTAAGTATAATACAAATTGTATATATACACACACACGTGTATATACATAAAACACACATCAATTAATTTATATACACACACACACACACACACACATAATAGAAATCAATGTTAGGCTACTTAAATCTATTTAAATGGAACTATATTATGCTGATAAAACATGTTTCTTTGAACTTTGTCTATATTTAATGGTATCTTGCTTTTCCTAACAGTCCCATGTTCACTACAGAATCACAAAAGGTGCAGCAGAGGCTATCCTCGATTTCAAAAATATATCACTATTTTTAATAACATAGGTTTTGATGTTCGATAAAAATTAGTAGTATCCTTTCATTTCAGCTGGAAGAACATCCTTTAGCCTATCTTTAACGGCAGGTCTAGTGGTAATGAACTCCCTCAGCTTTTGTCTGGGAAAGTCTTTATCTCTCCTTTATTTCTGAAAGACAGCTTTACCAGTAAAGTATTCTTGGTTGGCATTTGTTTTTCCCAGCACATTGAATATATCATCTCACTCTCTATTGGCCTGCAAGGTTTCTGCTTAATAATTTACTAATGACTTCAAGATTTGCCTTCTAGGAGTTGGTTTTCTTTACTCTTGTTGCTTTCAAAATTCTCCCTGTCTTTGATTTTTTATAGCTTCATCATAATGTTCTGGTGAAGTCATATTTGGGTTGAATCTGTATGGAAACCTGTAAGCTTCATGTACTTCAATGTCAATATCTCTGCTTAGAGTTAGGAAGTTCAGCCATTATTTCTCTAAGTAAGCGTTTTGCCCCTTTCTCTCATTCTCCTACTGGGACTCTCATAATAAAAATATTATCTAGATGAAATCTTTTTATTGTAATTTATATCATTCATAATCATTGTGTTCCTTTGGTGGTATCATGTTTCCTTGATCACTTTGTTTCTTACAGTCTTGTTTTGATGTAGGCACATTTGATGGAGCAGGCATCTCTTCCAGACTTTATGGAGTGGTTTTGGTGGGGACAGAGCTTCACATGGGTGGGTGTCAGCCATTTGCCTACACTGTAAGGGTAATAACCCTATAAATATTTTTCTTCTTAACCCCAGAAGCATCTGCACATATTATAGGGATGTGCTAACGCAGGGGCCTTTCCTTACCCTCCTTTGATTTCTTACAAAAGGGATAAGAGGCAGATATGGCTGCCACTGTATTTAAGTCTGAGTCTCATAAGTTGGGGCTTTTCTCTTATGGTACAAAATGTGCTGCATGTTCAGATAAACATCTGGCTCTTGTTGCATCACCATGTAGGGAATTGGAGCATGAGGGATTTCAGAGCTCTAGACACAGGTTTAGCATATGGTACTAAATCTTTATATGACCTTTGGAAAGCAGTTCATTGACCTATTTTTCTGGTCTGTCATATTGTCTCTATTAAATATTTGGATTACTTGAACACTTTTGAACTGCCTTTCTTCATAAATCCTATTACACTTCATAAATCCTATTACACTATATTTTAAACTATATTGACTAATCAACTAGCTAACAGACAGGTGAGAATGTCAGTACTATGGCAATAACTTTAGGAATAGAAATAGAAAGGGCAATTTTATTTTAGTAGTAGAATCAATAGGATTAATCATTCATTAAATATATAGAATAGAAAAAGAAAAAAAAAACACTAAATTTAGTGTGTAGTTTTTTTTTGTTTTTTTTTCCCTTAGGTTATTGTGACATTAACAAAAAATAATTGTTAGAATGTAGACTCAATTTGGAGAGATGCGTGGATAATTTTATTTTATCATTTTGGGTTGGACCTGACAGGACTCAGGGGAAGCTATCAAGTAGGCCATTAGAAAATGAAGTGCTTGTGATTGTTACTAGTTTTATTTTACAGAACAGAATAATGAGTCTAAACAGACTCTGTTCTATGTCTGAGGACACCTGACCAGTGAGTCATGTATAAAATCAGCAGTAGTTCCATAACTCCTACTCTTTTCCTCTACTATATCTTGGCTCTAAAAATTAAATTCCCCCATAAAGTCCTTTAATATTTCCCATCAGAAAAACTTAGCAGCAGAGATAACTTTCATTCAGTGGTCTCAGACTCAAAGCTGGGGATCATCCTTAATTTAGCTTGAAAGTATCTAAAATATGAGCATTTTAACTCTAAGAATTCTAGTATCATTTATCTTCTCTTCATTTTTAGTTATAATGAAATATAATAAGATATTTGTCTTTCTCAACTGAACAGTCGCAATAAAATTTTACTCATTTACCAAGATCCTGTTGGAATCCTGTAGTGTTGTCCACAGACTAACGCCAGTTCAAAGATTGTTTGTGACTTGTCCACACTAGATAATTACTTAAAGTTAAAATAGTAAATTTGAAACTGTATAGTAATTTGAGAGAGTGATTTAATGTCCATTGAATTTAATAATAAAAAACTAAGGGCTTGTATCGTATTATTTTCATTTCATTTATCTAGTAATTTCACTTTCATTATATTTTATAAAATCATTGGTCCATGGTAAATTAGGGGAAAAACACTGATTCTTCATTATCAATAATTCCAGAAGCACTGACCTATTCTTCTGCTCTTATCTGGGACTCTTGGTTATTTACAAAAGGAAGTCCAATAATCCATGATATCCATGACCTAATGTCTCTGTCTCTTTTTCTGCTTTTATATTAAAATTTGCATCACTCTTTATGAATTAGAATGGCATAGCTCAGAACTCTAACACCCAACTGCTTGTGCTTTGCAAAATATAGCTGTACATTTGTGCTACTCTCTGTAATTTGAATGTCCTATCTCCAAAATGTTCAGCCCCACACTAATACAGTTAGTGTGCTTTCTCCAGCTCAATATTTAGGAAGCGATCCTTGCTCTTACAATCCTGTCATGACTCAATTGTAGTTCTTATTTTCTCCCAAATACCTTTTTTTTTTTTTAATTTCTAAAATGACAATACATCGTTATATTTTCTTTTTTCCAAATTAGACATTTGTGTTCCAAATAAGACATGAGGGAAGAGATTAAACTTATTTATGTTATATGCTCAGTGCTTAGTGTTGTATGTAGACTACAAAGTCTGAAAGTAAAAAGAACATAATAGGAGGAGAATAGGATGGAGATACCATGTTTCCCTGAAAATAAGACAACCAGCTCTAATGCGTCTTTTGGAGCAAAAATTAATATAAGAATTGGTCTTATTTTACTATAAGGCCAGGTATAATATAATATAATATAATATAATATAATATAATATAATATAATATAATATAATATAATATAACATAATACCAGGTCTTATTTTATTAAAATATAAGACCAGGTCTTATATAACATAAGACTGGCTCTTATATTAATTTTTGCTCCAAAAGATGCATTAAAGCTGATTGTCCAGCTAGGTCTTATTTTAGGGGAAACACGGTAGTAATTCATTAGAGGTTTATCTGTAAAGGAGAGGTTTTAGAATATGTAGATATTAGATTAATATTGCTACAACAAACCACTTCAAATTTCATGGGTTTAACTATAATAATTTAATTGTTTTCAAAGACTCTGGATCAGAAATGTGGGCAAGGCTATCCCAGACGTAAATACATTCTGCACTAATTCAACAAAGTTATTGTTTATTTGCTATTACAAATAAATCAATAGAAAATTTGGAATAATCACACAGATTGCCCTTTTCATTAATACTAACCTCGTTATGATTTTAAATACAATGTGAAGCATCAACCATTTCACCTAAGAATAGTGTCAATGACCAGATTTAATTTAGGAAACTACAGATCTACAAAGGAAGGACAGATTTTCCTGGACATGTCCCACAGGTTGTGATTTAATTGAACTGCCTCCAAACAGTAAAATTGCAAAGATAAAAGTGACCTTGTTTTATTTTTGAAGGACATCCATTTCTCTTGTGCTTGATTGTTAAGCAGATTATAGAAATTTTTACATGACAATAACACTGAGAAATCTGCTTGAGCAATCCAACCCCAATTGTTACTCTTCTGACAACAGGCCAAGTGCAGGATTTCTCTAGGTATTATGCACCTCTGTCCCTAAAAGCTAATTGTTCTTTTATTGCTTCTCTTCCACCTGCACCTGGGGATTTAGCCCCAGAGGCATTGGGTCCCTTCTCAAAATCCAGCTAGTACAAACTCCTTAGACCACACCCCTACCAGCTCTTAGAATTGGGAAAAGGATTAACTCTGTAATCAGATTGCATAATTATTTTGTCTTTTGTCTAGTGCATAAACTCTGTGCATCTCAATATTACTTCAAATTGTAATATTTAGTAGGTGTACCTAAACTTTTGGAATTATTTTCTTTCTACTCTAATCCTATCTTCCAAGTTTTTACTCTTAACGATCTCATCTTTTCTTGGATATAGAACCTCCTTTTTCAGACATGTACACAAATTAAACATTTGGGTTATGTAATACTAAACTCTGCCTTTAAAAGTGTTTTCTCCATATTGAGTTACAAAAATAACCTATAAAAAAAATTCACTGACTTTTTTTATTCTGTGTATTCATCCAATCCTTGAGGCAATCAGGGATCATTGGGAAGAAAACACCTAAAAACTCTTTAAAATCTTTAAATTCGTTGCAGTGCATTAACAAGCAACCCAGGGTTGAAGATCAGAGAATAAACAACAATATGTTTATTCTTTTAATTATTTAGCGAACACATACTGATTTATATGTGTTTTCTCTGTGTAAAAATAATGTATTTCAAATAGAAAAAACAAGTCTTAGTTTTACCTCTTTGAAAAGATTGTATAAAAATGCCCTGATATAATCCATGTGTTATTTTTTTTTTTAATTAAAGTTCATTGGGCTGAAATTTTTAGTAAAGTTACATAGCTTTCAGGTTCTCCTTTCATCACCATACATTTGATCACTTTTACCCTCATCTACCACCCCTCTCCCTCTTACCCTCTGGTAACCACTAAACTATTGTCTGTGTCTATGAGTTTTTGTTTCATTTGTTTGCCTTGTTCCTTTGTTGTTTTCAGTTTTATATACCACATATCACTGAAACCATTTGGTTCTTGACTTTTTCTGTCTGACTTATTCCGCTTAGCATTATAATCTCACAGTCCGTCCATGTTGACTCAAATGGTACTATTTCATCTTTTCATATGGCAGAATAGTATTCCATTGTGTATATATACCACAACTTCTTTATCCAATCATCTATCTAAGGACACTTTTGGTAGTTTCCATGTCTTGGCCACCATAAATAAGCCTGCAATGAATATCGGAGCACATACATCTTTACAGACAAATGTTTTCAGAGTTTTGGGGGAGATACCCAGAAGAGGGATTGCTGGGTCATATGCTAATTCTATTCTTAATTTTTTTGAAGAATCTCTACACTGCCTTCCATAGCAGCTGCACCAATCTGCATTCCCACCAACAGTGTATGAGGGTTCCTTTTTCTCCACAGCCTCTCCAACACTTGTTATTATTTGTCTTGTTGATGATAGCATTCTAACTGGGGTGAGGTGATATCTCATTAAGGTTTTTATTTGAATTTCTCTGATGATTAGTGATATTGGGCATTTTTTCATATGTCTATTGACCATTTGTGTGTCCTATTTGGAGAAATGTCTATGTAGGTCCTCTGCCCATTTTTCAATTGGATTGTTTGCTTTTTCGTTATTGAGTTGTATGAGTTCCTTATATATTTTGGATATTAGCCCCTTATCAGAGGTGTTGTTTGCAAAATCTTCTCCCATTCGGTTGGTTGCCTCTCCATGTGTTACTTTATATGTATCTTTTGATTTACAACAGGGAGTTTATATAGTGCAGTATGTGAAAATCTAAAACTATACTATGGGAGAAGCTCTGATAATTTAGAACTAATTTTTGTTTTTTCAAAATTATTGTGTATTGTCACAAGAAGAAAAAAAAAACTATTCATGGAATTATGTCACTTTTATTGCTGCAAAAGTGCATATATCTAAGAAAAATTATGAAAAATATAAATTATATCACTCCTTACTTTGTATAATATAAAAATACAGATGACGTATTAAATTATAAAATGTGTTTTTTAATTTCTAAATCATAGCAAATACCAATAAAGATTAAATCCAAACAGCAAAAGTATTCTTATCTAAAGAGTCTTGAGGCACATCTTTCAATTTTACAAATATATGTTGTTCACCTAAATGCCTTCATACATTTATTCCCTATAAATTATAAGCTAAAATCAGCTCATATTCCATTCAATTTAGAAAACAAAACTGGAACTTGTCTCATTGCAAAGTTTAAAACGTTTGTTTTAATGGTAAGCATTTGCTTTATTTCAAAGCCTAATGTCAAGAGTGGGTATTGAGAGGAGGAATAAAACATAAACTGTATATTTTGCTAATGGTGCAAACCAGTCTGAAAGAACAGACAGGCTGAAAATAGAAAAGTCAGTGGGGTAATCAATACACTTAAAGGAGAATGAAGCAGAGGAAACACAAGTCCCATGATTAGTAAGCAGACAATTCACAGCAGCAACACTACAAAAAAATACAATCACCACCCCACAAAAAATGCAATCTATTTCTCTGCTATTTGGAGAAGGAATGAATCTGAAAACTGAACATAAATTAAGACTATCAATCTAATAGGAACATTATTGGGAAAATGGAATTAAACACATACTCATATGTAAAAATTGGATACAGGTAGGAGATGCTATTTGAATTTGTTATTGTTATCTTTATTATTTTAAAATATATGCTTTTTTATGAATAAATATTTCAAGTAATTTACACTTTGAAAAATCTCTATTTCTTTTGTCCCATTAAGCTTTAAAAAAAAAAATAAAGTAAATGACAGTTAAACATCCATGCTATGTAACATCACTCTGATTTTCCCCCTTTTTAATTTTATAGTTACACAGTTTGGAATTTAAAAATGAACAAAAATGGTTTCAAGCATAAAGCCAAAAAGTGTTGGAGACAATTTCTAATGAGCTTAATATGTTCTGATTAAAACCTAGATATATATTCTCTATTGTCAAGATTTCCAGAATGATATAATTCAATATCACTTTGTCCAGTAAAATATATTTGAGTTGTGATCATATATATGGAAATTTAAATGCAAAACAGGGAAAATAATAATAGTAAAGTCATAAAAGCTAATTACACCTAAATCACATAGGTGCATTTATATTTATTCCTGTATTCTTTGCCTAGTTAATTTTGTCTTTCTTGCCTTTTCCTCCCTAAATGTACTCCTTTAGAAAATAATCTGAAAGGATTGATAACTAAAGAACACTGAATTCGACAAATAAATGTAGTTCTTATGAATGACAGTCCCGGCAAGAATTAGCTATGAGGGAAATTCCTATTCTACGCATTCATCTCTTTGTAACACAACACCCTTAAGAACTGTTTGAAGCCTCATATTCTCTTTTTCTTTACCGCTTTTCCTAATCCAAATATATTTAGAGAAAATTGTATCAGTCTTTCATGCATAAATGCACACTTCATCACTGCTACATATAATGGCTTGTCACTGTTTGAAAAAAATAAAAAGAATACACATTGTTGTGCACAGGTCGGAGAGAACTTTGTGCATGGGAGTTTCTTTATATTAGTAAAAACTTACGCTATCAGTGCATAATTTTTCTGCTAAAATGATATTCTACATAGAATACAATCAGTGTGATACAATCAGAGTGCTGTCACTGCAATGGACACTGTTTTGGTCTAGGCTTGCCCCTCCCGATGTTGTTTCTAATATATACACATTTTATTTTAGTCTCTGCTGGATGCCATAAAACTGCATATATCTGGGGAAACTTCCTCAGTCTGCTGCTCCTGACCTGTAGGAGTACATTCAGATAACTAAACCAACTGGTGCATGGACAAGGTCAGCAAGAAACAATCAGTGTGAAAGGAAGGAGTTCAACTCCCAACTTGAGGAGAAAGGTTTTCACATCCCTTCTGGCTTTGAACTAGGATCCAGCAAGTTGCTTTTGTTTCTCTACCTGACGTCTTATGGCAACAAGAGCCATCATCTAAGGGGAAAGGCTTTTATTGGCTAAAAGACCAGAGAGAAAGAAAGATCCTGGGTTGCTTTCCTACCTAGCTCTATGTTGAATAATATATTATTTTATTTATTGTTTATATTTTTAAAGTTTGAATGAGTTTCTGTTACTTGCAGACAATACCATTTTGATTCTTAGAGCCACGTCAGCCTTCAAGATGCAAAGGTTGGAAACTCAGTTCCCAAAGTGCAGAGACTAATAACCTTCCAATGTAACTTTAATTAAACATTTGGTTTATACGATGTCAAACTTTACAACACAATAAAGTTGTAGTGTTAGTCTTCCATTGCTTTTTGGATGAGGTGACCAGAAAGAACAGAGTGGTTGAGTTTATTAAATGGCAGAGCCAGGATTAAAGCCAGGATGTCTGAATTCAGGATCCATTCTCTTTATGGCTTTCCTATATGTTTGTTTACAAAAAGAACACCCCATAAAAGCTGTCCAATAACTCTTATGAATAACAACATTATGACGGATGACATTCCATCTCTGGTACAATCTATATTTTTCCAATAACTTTTATTGGCACTTATTTCTGCAATTGTTCCTCAGAATAACAACACATTGGAGTGATTAGTGAAAACTTACTGGTTACTCTAGCAGTCTTTTTCTTCTAGTCTCTTTTTGTTAGTGTTTTCACGTCATAAATTTTGACTGACAGTTCTAATTTTATTTTCTGATAGTCATCGCATTATATGTATTTTATTCTGTAAATACAAATATTGGGTAGGAAGAGAAAATAAAGTCAGAAGGAAATAAGATTCTTGCCAGATTGTAGAGATGAGAAGTAAAACAATGATTAGAATGGAATCGAGAGAGAAATTAGTCAACATTATATATGCTGCATAAAAATAAACAGCATTTTTGAGTCTTTTTTGACTCCCAACCAGAGCGAGTTTAAATAACATTTTTAAATACAAGGATAAATCATAATTTGTAATGGTTTTCTGGCTCCATGACCCTGTGCCATGTTAACCTCAAATTTTGGAGCAGTTAATGCTCCAAATTATATGTAGCATTATGGAAATGTTTTCACCTTTCCCCAGATTCAATGGCCAGTCTGCTAAAAAGAAGAGTTAAAACAAAGAGCTAGATTATTAGTTATTCATTGAATCTGATCCAATTGCTCCCACTATGACTTGTACCACAGTACCAGGAATGGATTCTAAATCATCTGTGATTAAGTCCTTGCCTCTCATTCATTACCCATATCTAGGTTCCAAACTCAATCCATGTTTGCAAGTACCTGCCTGGTTTAAAACCGAGTTGCCCAATTTCTCCCACATTGTGACTGAATTCTATCACAAAATATAACCTGATTTTTTTTTATTTGTCAAACATCTATGTTCTATAACTTCATCTGCCCATCATCCTTGTGGCCAGACATATTTCTGAAGCTGTGATCTGAGTGTCTATTGGGATCTTTCACTATCCCTCTTGCCATGTATCTCTTTCAAAGTAGTAGATAAGCAACCGGAACTTCAACCTGCTTTCTTTCAACATAAAGCTCAGTTTTATTTCTTGACCCTTAAATAGAGCCAAACTCTAGTTAAGGGGGGAAAAAAATGTCACAGAGAATAACCTCTTCAGTGCCAGATGTCAAACAATTTCAAAGCACTCAGCTTTTCTTGATCAGATGGCTACGGATGCAAATAGCCACTTACAGTGTGGAAAAAAGGAACTGCCCTTTCATCACTAAACATACATTAAAGTGAAAACAATATTAATATTATTGAAATTGAAACAATGTTAATACTAAGAAAATATTATAACATTAGATCTTGTAAATTAAAGTTAGTATCTGTATCGCATGACAACCAATGTATAAAACAACATATTTATAAATTAATCACTTTCAAGGAAAGGATAGAGAGAGTATATAATAGAGAAAATGCTAATGTACATATATTTGAAAGACTTTTAATGTTAGCAATCAATTCTTTAGAATTTTTAATAGATGACGTTTCTAATTCTGACACTCAACAACACTAAACACAATTGCTTCCGTAGTCAAATGACTCAAACTATATATTTTGAGTTTATGACTGTAAGTTTTTTTTATCTATCATGGTCAGGGTCACAAGCTTTATATGTAAAGAGTCAAATAGAAAATATTTGAGGCTTGAGGGCCATATGGTCTTCAGTCTACTGTCAGCTACTCAAAATTGCCAATTTAGTATGGAAACAGCCATAAACAATACACAAATGAGTGGCTATCATCATGCTCCAATAAAACTGTATTTACAAAAAAAAACATTAACCTTTACATGTTGGTTTAGTGTGAACGCCAGGAAAGCAGAGTCAGAGACAAAGGCTGATAGGATGCTGTATTTTTGAGGAAGTGTAAAAATCAGAGAAGCAGAAGTGAAGGACAAGTGGACAAGGAGGGAAAGAAGGTGAGTCAATGCAAGGATGGCTATCACTTGAGATGAAAATAAACTGACTGATCTCATGACATTCTTCTGAGTAGCAGTAAAATGAATGCATCTCAGCAAAACCACTGGAAAGAGGAAGGGGTAAGAATGTATGTGCTGGCTCCTAGATCCCATTAGTTAAAGAGATGCACTCCTAGATTTTAACTGACCCCCAAAATTAAGTTGCTCATGCATATGAGCTGAGACAGTTTCAACCTCAGGGTCAACAGAGAAGCCCCAGTTTTGGAGGCAAAACCATATCTGGATCAGGTAAGCCTGGGTATGGGCCCACAACAAGAAATCTGGGGCAGGCAGCAAAGTGCCAGTTGCTACAGCAATATCTGGGCTGGAACACTGGTCAAGACCCAGAGACAGGGGAGCATCTAAGTGATTCCTAAGAGCTGCTTCATGAAAATATCAGAGATGCTAATCCTTTGTTGTAAATGTTGTTAACTTTTTTTCTCAGGCTCTTTTTGTTTGTTTGTTTTTGGTTTTTTTTTTAATTTGTAGCATAGAAATATTTAAATGCATATAGTCTGATATCTCTGTTTTAAAGATAGTTTATTTGGTTGATTTCTATCACACCTAGCTACACACATACTTGGCTAATTATCATAATCTTAGAACTTTTCCTTAATGCCAAATAAAACCAATAGACTCCTTCTGTCTGTTAAGTTTATATTTCTAATATATTTAAATACACTTAGATCCAAACAGTGATAATCTGTCACTGCTGAAGAAAAACCATACAGCAATACATCTTGATTGAAATGGAGCTAAATTTAACATAACATTTCTTGACTGCTTGTGGTTATGAATTAACAATGATTTTTATAATTAATTAGGTAACATTTTTCAATAGATATTTTTCTTACATCACCAAGCAGGTTATTTTATTTTCTTATTTTCCTTTCTCAAACAAATTTTAAAGTAAAATGCTGATAATGATTACATAGTTAAATTATTTCCCCAAAATAATGAAATAATAATTTTTTAAAGGAAAATCCTTATTTCTCTCTATGAAAGCACTATTGAATTACCTAATCCTTTATTATACATGGCATTAGAAATGGAATTGAGCTCTAAAATTATTGCTGTAAATTCTTGCCTTTTATAGGAGGGATATTTTATAGTTGATTGCAAGCTCAATGTCCCATATTAGCAATTCATCATTTTACAATATTAATATTCATTCTTCCTAAATATGGAAACATATAATCAGCAATTTCCTCATAATTTGGGGGATCAAATTCATTATTAAGAATTAGTATAATGTTAACAGCAAAATGCCATTCCTGGTTTAAAAATAAACAAGTCTTGATTTAGGCATTATTGCTAATTTGCCATGTTATAAGAAGAGAGAACATTTATAATGTAAATTATAAATTATTTTAAATGCTATCTAACTCATTCAAATTATGTGCTAAATGAGAGAAAGAAAGAGAAGGAAAAAAGAGAGCAAAGAAGAAGGAAGGAAAGAAGAATAAATTAAAATTAAAGTTTATAGGAGAGGCTGTGGAGAAAAAGGAACCCTCATATACTGTTGGTGGGAATGCAGACTGCTGCAGCCGCTATGGAAGGCAGTGTGGAAGTTCCTCAAAAAATTATAAATAGAATAACCGTATGACCCAGTAATCCCACTCCTAGGCATCTACCCCAAAATCTGAAAACATTTATCCATAAAGACATGTGTGATCCAATGTTCATTGCAGCTTTATTTACAGTGGCCAAGACATGGAAACAACCAAAAGGTCCTTCGATAGATGAATGGATAAAGAAGTTGTGGTATATATACACAATGGAATACTATTCGGTGGTAAAAAAAGATGAAGTAGGACCATTTGTGACATCATGGATGGATCTTGAGAATATAATGCTAAGCGAAATAAGTCAGACAAGAAAAGCAGAGAACCATATTATTTCACTGATATGTGGTATATAAACCAAAAACAACAAAAGAACAAGACAAACAAATGAGAAACAAAAACTCATAGACACAGACAATAGTTTAGTGGTTACCAGAGGGTAAGGGGGAAGAGGGGTGGTAGATGTGGGTAAAGGGGATCAAATATATGGTGATGGAAGGAGAATTGACTCTGGGTGATGAACACACAATGTGATTTATAGATGATGTACTACAGAATTGTACAACTGAAATCTATGTAACTTTACTAACTTTTGTCACCCCAATAAACTTTAATAAAAAAAATAGAGTGTATACATTTTTCTTTCTAAAGTTACCAACATAAACTACAAAAATACTTCTTATATTCTAAACACAGACTTTAGTCTTAGTCAATATCAATTTTTTTTGCAAGTATAAAAACAAAATTAAGACAATTGTATGTATTCATACCAGAAAAATATCTAGAATTTTCAGACAAAATAACTAATAGAGAAATATCTATTCTATTCCAGGAGGATACATGGCAGGGGAGGGTATAATTATGTATATTAGAGTAAAAGCAAGGGTCTCATGCTGCTGAAGATAAAGAAAGATTAAAGTGGTCAGAAATCTTTCACAAAACTGTGTGGATATATATTAATATCTTATTGCAGTATTCTGTGATTACTGAATATACAGTTAATTAAATTATAGTTTACATTTTCAAAATAAAATCTTTATGGTTGTCCACAAGACAGATTCTATGCTTATATCTTAGGACTTAAAGCAGCCTTTATTCCGTCTGAAAGATGCATGCCAGGATCTTTCCAATGAGGGAGAAAAAATTCTAATCCATAAAAAGTTTACTTTAAAAAAAAATAGAATTAGGGAATAGATAGAACGAATACTATTTTGTAAGACAGTCAAATAAGTTAAATCATGTGCCTTACCTCTAATATTAAACACAGTCTCAGTAATTGTTTACAATGTTGTAATATGATTTGCTCATATTTGCCTTTCAAAAGAACTTCTAAATTCTCATATATTTATATGGTCACCTAATATTAGACAAGGGAGCCAGGAATACTCAATGGGGAACGCATAGTCTCTTTAATAAATGGTGGTGAGAAACATTGGTAATTACAAGCAGAGTAGTGATATCGGAGCTCTATTTCACACCACTCACAAAAATTAACTCAGAATGGATTAAAAACTTAAACACCACACCTGAAACTCTAAAATTGCTAGAGGAAAACACGGGGAAAAAAGCCTTTCACATTGGTCTTGGAAATGATTTTTTTGGCTATGACACCAAAAGTACAAGCTACAAAATCAAAAATAAATGGCACTACGTCAAACAAAATAGTTTCTGTTCAACAAAAACGATCAACAAAACGAAAAGACAACCTATAGAATGGGAGAATATATTTGCAAACTGTGTATCTGATAAAGAGTTAATATCCAAAACATGAAAGAAACTCACACAACCCAATAACAACAAAAATCTGGTTAAAATATGGGTGAAGGAGTTTAACAATAATTTTTTCCAGAGAAGACATCCACATAGCCAACAGGTACATTTGAAAAATGTATGATCTCACTTATATGTGGAATCTGAAAAAGTCAAACTCATAGAAACAGAGTAGAATGGTGGTGGCCAGGAACTGAGAGCTGGAAGAAATTGGAAGATGTTGGTCAAAGGGTACAAACTGCCATATACTAGATGAATAAGTTCTAGGAATATAATATACAGCATGGTGACTATAGTTAACAATTATGTATTACATAATTGAAAGTGCTGAGAAAGTAGATCTTAAATGTTCTCAAAACAGGAAAACATGGAAATTATGTGAAGTGATGGAAGGTCACCTTGTATACCTTAAACTGACACAATGGTATGTGTCAATTATATCTCAATAAAACTGAAAAATTTAAATTATATTGCTTGTTTATCATGGATAAGTTGTGGTATATATACACAATGGAATACTATTCGGCGGTAAGAAAAGATGATATAGGAACATTTGAGACAAATGGATGGATCTTGAGAGTGTAATGCTGAGCGAAATAAGTCAGACAGAAAAAGCAGAGAACCATATGATTTCACTGATATGTGGTATATAAACCAAAAACAACAAAAGAACAAGACAAACAAATGAAACACAGAAACTCATAGACACAGACAATAGTTTAGTGGTTACCAGAGGGTAAGGGGGGTGGGGGGTGGGGGGTGGGAGATGAGGGTAAGGGGGATCAAATATATGGTGATGGAAGGAGAACTGACTATGGGTGATGAACACACAATGGGATTTACAGATGATGTAATACAGAATTGTTTACCTAAAATCTATGTAATTTTACTAACTATTGTCACCCTAATAAATTTAATAAAACAAAAATAAAAATAAAAGACCAAATTATATTGCTTGGATTGAAACAAAATTAGTTAAATAAAACTTTATGGTCACAAGATTTTAAAACTGTATCAATAGAACAAAACTAAAAGCACAGGACTAATTTCACAAATATATCCATATTTGCTATAGAATTAGCTTTACAAACCTGTATAGAAATAACAATTCAGTATGTGACTTCAGACAATACCCTATTCGTAAGGGATAAAATGAAACTAAACCACTATCTCAGAATATGTCCCAAAGCAAATTACAAATATATTAAATATGTTAAAATTTTATACATATTCAAAATATATTTAATATGAATAATTGGTGTAGAAGAGGTATTCTTTAAAAAGCATGAGAAGCGCAAATCATGAAAAATTAGACTGATGATTTTTATTACATTAAATAAATAGACTACATTAAAGGGCATATGTATTAAAAGGCCAGAAACAGGAAAGAAAGGTATCCACAATATATAAGACACTTATTTCAAGTAATAAGAAAAAAATATTCCAAAAACGTTTGACAAAGTTATCTAACAGGGATTCACCCAGAAATATATACAAATGGAAAAGGCATATTAAAATGATATCCAGCTGCACTAGTCATCAGGTAACTGAAATTAAAACGTCAAAATTTTCAGACTTGAAAAAGATATGTTCAAGTATGATGATGTTTAATGTTGATGTTGGAGTAATACAACGGGAACTCTCATAATATGCTGGAAATATAACTTTGTATAACCATTTGGGAGACAAATTGGTACTATCTTATAAACTTGTAAAGTTGAAATGTGCACTTTAAATCAGTTCATATATATGTATGTATGAGAAATTCTTGTTTATATACACTAGGGAAAAGTGTTCAAAACGTACATTGCAGCATTAATTTTTTTCAAGTAGCCAAACTCAGAACTAACCTACATAAGGAAATTAAAAAGTCAGTAGTAAATATTAATAGGATGGTAATCAAATTGAGAAATAAATGAAGTAGATGTTTATGTATCAAAAATGGATAGCTATCTAAAATAAAAGGTGAGTGAAAAACATAAGTACTATGAATATAAGTCAGAAGTGTATAATTTTAAATGTGTACATTATTGCATACATATCTTAAAACGTACTTATATTTTAAGATTCAAAAGTTGTTTTCAAAATTATTAATGCTAATTGGAGAGAAGGAGAGAAATGCGAATTATTAAAGACACAAAAAGCATGTTATGCTTGAGTTAAAACATATATATAAATATATCCAGATTAAATTATCTTAAATGTTTATACATGTTGAGAGTCTATTTTTTCCCTTCCTTTCTTCTTCCCTCCATTACTTTTCTCTATAATTTCTTCTTCCCTTTATTCCTTTTTCGTTCTTTTCTTCCAAAACTTTACTAAGTGTGTGCTAGCTATAGCCACTCTTATAAGTGTAAAGGATTTCTCAGTGAATACCTGCCCTCAGGGATTTAATAATCTGTTGGGGAAAACAAACAAACAATCAAACAAATAAACAAACAAACATATAAACAAGATATACTGTGTCAGATGTGACAAGTTCCATGACCAAAAAATCAATTGGAAAGCAGGATGAGGTAGAGAATACTAAATGGAAGGTGGAAATATGACATTTTAATGTTCAGTTGAAGTCCTTAATAATAAGGGAGCATTGGCACTGAGTGGTATTTATGTTTTTTTTTTAAACAATTAAACTTAGGAAGATATGTTTATAATTTATAAAACATTGACAGTTTTTGAAATTTAACAATCAAAATTTGGTTTCTTTTTGATAATTTTGAGTACTTAAATGAACTACCATGTTTCCCGGAAAATAAGACTGAGCCAGACAATGAGCTCTAATGTGTCTTTTGGAGCAAAAATTAATATATGACCTGGTCTTATTTTACTATAAGACTGGGTATATGATATGGTATTATATGATATATGATATGATATGATATGATATGATATGATATGATATGATATGATATAATATAATTGAATATAATAAAAACATAAGTAACATAATACAATATCCAGAATATCTATTACAGATATAACATATATGTATATTACATTATATTATATATTACATATTATATTTTATTGTATAATTATATATTTATTTAATTTATTTATAAATTAATTATATGTATATATTAATTAATTTGTAATTTAGATATAATTATAATTTATATAATTATATATATTTATACATAATACAAAATACTAGATACAATTAATATAATATAATATAATATAATATAATATAATATAATATAATACTAGGACTTATATAAGACCAGGTCTTATATTAATTTTTGCTCCAAAAGACGCATTAGAGCTGATTGTCCTGCTAGGTCTTATTTTTGGAGAAACACGGTATGTTATGCCCAATAAAGTACTGTTCATTGATTAATGGCAATTTTTGAAAGATGGTTACAAATGAAGATTGTTCATGATACAATATTAATATGTCTCTTAGGATTTTGTTTCTAATCCACTTACAATATGTTCTCATTATAGTTTCCTTCCAACAAAGATACTGAAAAATTTTTATTCCTGTTCACTCCACCATCACATTAAACTAGGGCTCATCGAAAGTTATAATGTATTTCTTACAGGGTTCATTTGAAAACATGTCTAAAAATCTTAATCCCTGTGTACTACTAAGCTTATTAGAATTTGGAATGTTAATAGTTGATGTTGAAATTTTTATTCAGTTGAAAAGTTACATGTTGATTTCTCCTTTTGTTTGTCAACCTTGGGATAGTCATAATATGATAAATAGCATAGAAGACATTATCTGACTCATATTAGCAGTTTCCCACTGTTCTAAAATGTATGATATTAAAAGTCTTCTCATATCTCATTGTTTATATATGTGCTTTTGGGGATGTTACTCTTAAATTTGGAGATTAACTCATGTTGAGTAAATTGGATGTATTTAACCTATTATGTAATTGTTAAATTGCAATCCATGTTATTTGTTGAACTATATAGGAAAACCATATTTAATAATTCTACTACAAATAGTAATGACTATTAAAAATACTAGTAGTAGCACTACTGCTATTAATGCTAAGATTGAGTCTAAAACTAAGACAAAATCTACAATAAAGCGATCGACTTACTAAGAATAGTGCTTCCCTTATGCTAGACATTACTGGGGGGATGGAGATGTTTTATACCTATTAACTCCCATGTCAGGTAATAAAACTGAGAACTGGCTATCCAAGTTCATACAGTTAGTATGTGATGATGTTGTTATTGGACCCGGTGATCACACACTGAACACTGATCCACAATTATTTTTTTCAAAGAAATAATATAAGGCCTAAAATACTCAGTGTCATTCCTAGAAATACAACACAATTATGTTTAGAACCAGATATCCCAAAATGAGCTTGAAAAGGAGAGAACTCAGGAAATGTCTCTGCTTGCACCACTTCCATAGACTGGTCTTTTCAAGTTACATGATTTTATAAAGTTTGTTTGTTTGTTTGTTTGTTTTAGGATAGCAATAAATATGATAATTTGAATTATAGCTTATCTAATCTCTTATTCTTATCGATGTATATACTATTGTTATTTCACTCCCTCAAATAAAACTTAATTATCAACAAGAATATCAGCAAAAAACACTGAGATATCTAAACACTTAAATTACCATTATTTTATAACAGCTTTATTGAGATAAAATTCATGCATTTAAAGGATAGAATTCAGTAGTTTTAATACATCCACAAGAGTGTGCAACCATTACAGCTATCTAATTTTATAAAATATGCATTCCCTACAGGAATCCCCAGACCCATACGCAGTCACTTTCCATCCTCCCCTACTCCTAGCCCCTAGCAACCACCATTCTATACTCTGTTACTTTTCATTTGCTCATTCCGGGCATATCATATAAATCAAATCATACATTATTTAGTCTTTTGTGACTGGTTTCTTGCACTCAGCATAATATTTCAATGTTCATCCACATTGTGGAATGTATCATTTCTTTTTATTACTCCGTTGTATGGATATACCACATTGGTGTATGCATGATCATTGGATAGATATTTAGGCTCTTTACACCTTTTGGTTGATATGGATGATGCTGCTATAAACTTCCATTTACAAGTATTTGTTTGGACATATATTGTTATTTCTATTGTCTATATACCTAAAAGTGGAATTGATTGGTTGTATGGAAATTTTACATTAAACATTTTGATGAACAGCCAGGTTGTTTTTGAAAGAGCTGAATGATTTAATATTTTCATCAGCAAAATACGATGGTTCCTATTTCTACACATCCTGGCCAACACATGTTTTTATCTGTCTTTTTTGTCGCAGCCATCTTAAAGAATGTGAAGTGATGCTGATTTGCATTTCCTATATGGCTAATGATTTTGAGCATCTTTTCATTTCACTTTACATATATTTTTGAAGAAATGTCTATTCAAATCATTTTTCCATCTTTAATTAGGCTGTGTGTCTTCTTATTGTGTAGTTCTAATAATTTTTTATACATTTTGATGCAATTCCCTTGTCAGATTTATGACTTGCATATACTTTCTCTCGTTCTGTGAGTTGTCTTTTCACTTCATGGTGTCCATTGAAGCAGAAAAGTTTTTAATGCTGAGGAAGCCAAATTATGCTCTTTTTCTTTAGTCACATATTTGTTGGTGCCATATCTAAGAAATGAACTGTACAGATATAAATGTATGAAAGCAGAAAAAAAATACTTTTCCATTATGGAATACCTCTAGAATCTTGGTGATAATTTAACAATTGAATTACTACAGCCAGGCAATGTAGATTCATAGAATTATCATGGCCTTTAGGAAAAAAACATCAGTGAACATCCTAAAAAGAATATCCTAAAACTAAAAGGTATCCTTTAAAAATAAAACTTTTAAATAAATAAAGAACAAAATATATGAATAAATTAAGTATATTTAAATATAAGATTAATATATAACTTCAAAACTCTTACTCCTGATCACATAACTCAAAGTTTGTGTTTACAAAAATACCAATTACCATTATTAATCAGCTTTATAAACAAAATTACTTATGATTTTTAACTAATAAAATACAATTATCTTAATATAATTTTTTATAGACAGAATTGTGTTCCCCAAAATTCATCAGCTGCAGCTCTAATCCCCAATATAATTGTATTTGGAGATAGAATTTTTGAGGATAAACGTTAAATAAGGTCACAAGGGTGGGGTCAACATTAGATTTTATTCGATATAATATAAAAGAAAATTTGCAAAACAATCACATAACTGATTATTTATGTATGTTGAAACAAACTCTGTTGCATAGAATTTTTATGAGAATTTTAGGATCTCACACTTTTTTAGCATAAGATACTAGTTTTTTTCAGCAAATTTAATAGTTTTAATAATGACATTTAATCTCTTCTAAAGCATATTTTGTTTTTATCAACTGATTAAATTGTACAGTATTAGTGTGATATATAAAATATACTTCATATTTATTGGAAATGTGGTTCCAGCAATAGTAACTTAAATACACTGTAGTTTCTATGTCAACTTTGATCAGCTTGTTATAAAAGAGCATTGCCATATTTGTTGATCAACGATAGTCATTGAATGGTATTAACTAGAAGAAACATCACACATACACACACAAATATATATATATATATTTATATATATATATATATATATATATATATATATATACACACACACACACACATATATGTATATGTGTATATATATATATATGTATATATTAAATGGTTAATAGTTCAGTTATTCTATTCTTCTTACTACCTTTTTTTTTATGGCTAACTTAATTTTTCCTTTTCATCTAATCTCAGACTGTGCTGGATAGCTTCCATTTGCCTCTACAGATGTATCCCTCATTCTTCTCCTGAATCTCTGGAAGGCTGACCTATATGTATTCCATCATTGGATTTCTTGATAATAGCTTTGTTGTTATAAGCAACTTGGAATCACATCATCCTTTCTCATTTGTTATACTCCTCACACTTTTATAAAGATTCTCTTTATTAAATACTCCCAGAGGTATTCTAATTTGGCTGTGCCATCTGTTTCATGCTGATATTCTGTCTGAAACAGAGATCTAACTTCCAAAATAGACACTTTCAATTTTGAGGAAACTTATGTAAGTTATGCTGTAATATGGTGCTAATGTAGTCAAATTAAAACATAACAAAAACATTAATTTAAACCGATTTCCTCTAAATTTTGTGTGCCAGTTTAGAATTACTAACCTTAGTAATCACAAAGTCTGAGTCAAATATCAGTAATGAGACTTACAGACCTTTCCTGGTACAGAAAAATTATTTGGAACCCAAAAAATATCACAATAGTGAATAAAGCAATTAAAGTTCATGGTTTGCATTTATGAAGTTTAGATTCTATTGTACAGGTTGAACTAGTGATTTTTAATATTAAGAATCGATTTAAGAATGTATTTTCTATAGCTCCCTATATTATGAAAACAATTCTTTGTGAACCAGAGGAAGGAAGACATTGTTTTCATCATAATACAGGGAGCTGCATAAAAAGAAGATACCATGTTTGCAGTGAACATAAAATGCACGGTACTACATTTGGCAAGTTTCATTTCATGGATCTAGGATGAAAACTTATGTTTGTATTTACTGAAAGGAATTCAATGTTTTGATGAGCCAGTTGTGGAAATCACTGCTATACCCAACCTTTCTATCCTAAAAAAATCATCTTTCCAGTTTGAGCTTACATTTTATGACTCCTGCACAACTTTCTGTAAGCAACTCCAACTTAAAAACATTTATCCATGGAATCTAGTCTTTCATTCATGTGCAGACCTGATTTCCTCTTCTCCCCGGCTCCTTCCTCTCCTCTACTGTTTGTGAGGAAAGAAAAATAAATTAAAAAGAGAAACCATTATAATGTAGTGTGGACGATATTATTACTGCTCAGAGAACTCCTATCCACTCCTCTCAATTGCCCAGCCTCTCATGAAGTTGGGTTAGAGATATGTGACCAGTCCTATCATGTAAAAGAGTGAGTAAAAGTGATACAGAAATTAATACCAGAAGGAGGGTGTGGCTCTCTAAAACGGTAATATTTGGCTTAATATCTGAGAGGACATCATTGACAAAATTATTCATGAAGGCTGGAATGATTGTATCAGGCAGTGGCAAAAAATATTTAGTAATAGTGTAAGTCCTCACTTAATATCATCAATTGATTCTGGAAGCTGCAGCTAAATGGCATATAATGCAACTTATTTTACCAAAGGCTAATGGATATAAAGAAGAATTAAGTTCTTATGGCATCTCATCAGCATTGAACAAAATACCATTATTCCAGGACCTGCTGTACTGCTGACTGTTCTAGATAGAAAAGAAGATTGTTTTCTCACTCAGCCAGGAGCTTTAGAGATAAAGTTGGAAAGCAGAAGATTAAAAATGTGCATTGGTTGCTATTGACTATGTTGACTCTGTTATCACAAGAAAGAGATGGGCTTAGGGAATAATCAGCAGATCCAATAATTGTAAAGAAGACAGACAAAAGTCTTATATAAAACTGTACACAACTACTGTTCCTAGATCCCAAATAGGTAAAAAAGGAATTAACAAAAGCTTTGAACAAAAATGATAAAATGACTCAGGGATAAATATTGTAAGGAATCATCCTTTTCTTTACACCTATTGTTCCTGATATCCTCAATGTAGAAACCATTAGGTTAAAAGAGAGACATGGGGCAAGAAATCTATGAAATAAAGCAGAATCGAAAAGCAGGCCTTTAAAAGAACTTAGCATTTTGTTACTGGCATACGAAATTCATTAAGATTAGAAGACAATTAAGCATTTATGGGAAATATATTTCCAAATAGACTATAAATCTAGGGGTGGAGAAGTCTTTGACAAGAGATTTGAAATCACCCTTGAGCCCGGAAGCCACACTAATAACATAGCTTCCTGCTGTTCCCCTTCCTTCACATGCTATCCCTTCATTTTCATTCTGGCTTCTCTTCTCCCCTACCATCCAGCCTGATTCTGTGCCCTGTCTATTCTTTCTACATTTCCTCCAAGAAATTGGTTCCATAATCATATGATTGTAACAAAAAACAGATTCACAACAAATGTTTAAAAATATCAAAAATAAAAAAAGGAAAAATCTACAAATTCTTTCCTAAATTCCATAATTGACATGCCCATGTTTATGTGACCTTTCCACTCAGGTATGTAATGATCTCTTAAATTTTAAATGTCCCCAAATGGAACTCTTTTTTTTCCCCCTCACCACGTACCCCATCCCTTTGGGCTTGTTCTGCTCCCAGCTTTCCAATCTCAGTAAATGGTACCAGAATCAAACCAGATTCTCATCCTCCACCCTTCAGAAAAAAGAAAAATAAATAGATATGAAAATCTTTCCTGGGATTCAAACCCCAGATTCCTAGCATTCCCGTGGTATCCATGGAAGTCATGTAATTTCCCCATATATGTGTCCATGTCTCCCCTTGGAACTCGGAATAAACTCCTTGCTTTCACCTTCTAGACAGTCTATAACCTCAGGCTTGATTACATTTCCAATTTATTCAACCCTTGGCTTTACTTCCTTTGCTCCAGGCATACTGGTTAGTCTTATTTTCCTTAACCATAATTTACCCTTCATATTCCTCGCCTTAAGACTCTCTCTGGCTTCTGTAGCTGACACATGCTCATCCATCAGTTCTCAGGTCAGATGACACCTCCTCAGAGAGGCTTTCCACATTGCTTTACATTGAACAGCATCATCATCCCTTTGAAGTTTCATAAGCCTATTAATTTATTTCAGCATTCATTAAAATTTGAATTACCTTGTTTATTTATTACTAGTCTCTACAGCTTGAACGATGAGCTACCTGGTGTCAGTCTCTTGATGGTGTTGTTTGCTACCTTGTCCCTAATGCCTTATTTGAAAAATAATGTTGAATGAAATAAAAAAATAAACTGAGTAGAGTGAATATAAATAACATGTTTCTTACTCTATTATTTTAAAAGAATCCATAATATGATGAATATAACTATCAGTCTATTTTCTTTGACCTAAGGCATGTTATTCTGTTATGATCTTTGGAAAAATTTAATGTTTGGTAAAATTTAACATTTATGGAAATGAAGGTTTTTTTTGTGTGTTTTTTTTAATTATCTGAAAATGTGGAAGCTTCTTATTGGGGACAATATCCACAGTCCATGTAATAATTAATGCTTAAAAATTCATGTTATGATTTCCAGACATTCTCCATATCTATCTATCTATCTATCTATCTATCTATCTATCTATCTATCTATCTATATTATATATGTACTTGCTAATAACTGTGATAATAAATCTACTAGCCAATGACATGGATACATATATATCCTGACATGTCAAAATTACTCAGTATATAAAGGAAATTCTTGCTGTTTCTAAGTATATTAGATTTTTGCATTTTCCATAAAAGATAGCATTGATGGCAGAGTTTGTAATGTGGGACTTCTTAGAGATGAGAAATGAGGGAGCACAGTAATGCCACGGAATAAAAAAGCAATGGGACACAGATGAACTCATCCAGAGACCGAGGACTCCAGGGAGAAGCAATAACTTGAAACGTCCTTTCTCGTCACTGTAAATGGTCCACAGTCACATAACAATTGATAATAAAACCCAAGACAGCTGGTGAAATATTTTGTTCACACAGTTGGAATGAGCATTTAATAATAATCATTTTACATGCATAATTTTAATTATTTTTATATCACAAAAAATCTGCAGATGTTAGCAATATGTAATTCTTTGTTAATAAAACAAATGACTTGAAATAATTGGGAAAATAAATGGATAAAGGGAAGAGAATACATTTGGATTGGGGAATATTTTACAATGCAAATTTTTCTATTGATCTCCAATATGTGTATTTGTGGATCACCGTTTAAACACTCAAAGCCTGTAGAACGTACTGGTTATGCATACAGGTCCGGGAACTTCAGTGCCTGGGCTGGAACTTTTAATACGTTTCTGAATGTCTCTGGGTCTCAGTTCTGTCATTTTTAAGACAGGCATAATTTTCTACCTACCTCAAAGAGTTATTGCAGGAATTAAATAAGTAAACACACCCTAATCATGAGGAACTCATGCTACTCACCCATACTAGTTTAATCTATACTGAAAAATAGGTTTCCATAAATTTTATATAAGGCACATTATACCTGGTTTTCTCTCTGCAATAGTGTTAAAAATAAAAACAAAACAAAACAAAAACTGTCAAAATGAATGAAATTATATTACCAACTTTGTTTAGACACCTACTAAAATAATAATTACCATGTTGAATCTCTGCTTTTTATTTGTAATTTTTAAAAAACTGATGGAAATTAGTTATTGAATAATACAAGATTTTAAGTTTTTCTGAATGTCTGCTATACTTGTAGAAAAGTGGAGTTATCTTCCTAAAACAAGACCACTGTAACTATCAATTTAGAATAGTGAGTGGGCCTACAAAAGCCTACAAAGAAGTGGCCTCTGAGTGGCCTACAAAGGATGCAATATAAACATTACATCTTTTTTTTTTTTTTTAATCTGATGGATTTATGGCTTAATGATGCATGAAACTTTTCCCTAACTAACATATTACAAAAAGCTAGGTGATATCACCTAAAGTCTAAACATTCCAATGATGAATCTAAAGTTTACTTAAATATTGCTGTTGGTAAGAACCACAGGGATATTTCATAGAAAAGAAAGAGGAGAGAGACGGAAAGAAAGAAAACAAGAAAGAGAGAAAGAGACTGCCTCATATTTTAAAACAGAATGTCAAATGGCTTTACATTTTTAGATATAGAGTTTAGCCTAAGTCTTTTTGAAATAATGTTTATTTAGAAAGAAAACATGTTTTAATTAAATACTTGCCTTAGCCTCTTGCTTAAGTAGCTGAGTGATCAAGTTACATAAAAGTTTCTTTTGACTCTTTAACTAGTTAATTTTTTAACGAGTTAATGCAAATTTTACTTACATGACACATAAGTATACATTTAGGTATATCTGTCGAAAAATACAGATTGTAAAAATGAATATAAATAAAATTAACATATTTTTGTATAGTCTACCTATGATTGTTTAATAGTTCACAATTAAGTAATGATCATAAAACCAAAAAAAAATTTTTCTAAATGCACTGCTTATAAGCTATCCACATCATACATAATGGTTTGTAGATTAGGAAACTGAGTCTGGGAGATGTAAAGTGGTTTGTGTCCCAGGCATTAGATCCCAAGTCACAATATCACATTGCATGTTATACATTGCTCTCTCTCTCTCTCTCTCTCTCTCTCTCTCTCTCTCTCTCTCTCTCTCTTCATATATATGTATAAATAAACTGGAAGCTGCTCAAAGAATGAAACAAAATATTATGAACTGGAAAATATTTTATATTAATCCATAGGTATTGTGTTATATAAAATGTTTTTGAAAACTATTTATTTTTATAATGTATATTTGAGAAACTTTTTAAAGACTCAACTGATCATAGAAACATATATAGTCATAAAGATTTATAAGCTGTTAAATGAACTTCAGGGCAGATGCAGAAAACATGTAACACCTGGCATAGATCCTGTGTCTAATGATAATGCAAATCCTTTATGGTACATTAACGCCTTCAAAAATGAGTAATGTCCTAAGATTAACTCCACAGAAAGTTACAGATGAGGGTCAAAATGAAATGTAATTTCGTGAAATAAAATCAGGAATAGAATTCATCTAACGTTCTGTTATATCTGTTGCCATTAATATTTTCCAATAAATGTAATTTAAGGTGTGTCTATGATGGATGATATTTATTTCTTTGAGGATCTGGGCTATTTTGCTATTTATCTGAATTAGAAATATTATATATTCTGTTCCTCATTATGTGCCTAATTAATTCACTATATTAAAAATTCATCTTACTTTGTTCAGATCAGGCGAGCTACAACCTTTTAATTTTATTGTGCTCAAAATTTAATTATTTCTGCTACTTTAAGGGCAAATAACTTATTCATGTGACTCAAATCCTCAGAAAAGCATAATTTTCCTCTTTTTTGGTAAAACTAACAGACTTCTATGAAAGCTTTGTTCTTCTTGCAAAATATTTAAATTTAATGATGGGCACCTTAGAGTAGTGGGCCAAGTAATGTAATACTTTACTTCATGTGTGATTTTTATTGTTTATTGTATTATTATGCAGAACAATGTAAAGAATGATTTTATGTAGCTAGACTTCCAAAGAACTAATTCTAACCAGTTTAACATACAAATGTATCATTAGGTTAAAATTTCAATACATTTCCTTTTAAACATTTTTAGAAAGCTATTTCTTGTTAATATCATATCTATGAGTAAACTGGAACAGACAAAATAAAATTCTGTTAAGCCTAAATGGCAATAAATTATCATAGAAAGAAACCCTTGATTGTAATTGAATATTGTATAAGTGTTGTAATAAGGAATACCAGAGAGAAATATCTCCCATTATCCATCTGTCCTTAGAAGCATTCAGCTCCAGTATTTGCTACATTAGAGTCTTATCACAATGAATAAGAAGTTAATTGTTATTATACTCGTAGACTTCAGATTTTAGGAAAATCTCTATCCGTTCAGTACCTGTTCTTTTCATTGAGTGAGTCTAAAACCTAGAATTAATTATTTATTATTTTGAAGACTTCAGGTTGCAGCAAAGATAATATACATGGAATTAACTTCCTTACGTAGATGAAGTTCACCATTAGTGGAACACGGATTTTTGTTAAGTTGAACACGTTTTCATTACTGTAGTATGAGCTTGCTTTTTAATATCTTGTGCATTTGTCTATTTGCCTTTGATTTCCAGTTGCCTATGATTCCTTTCATGTGAAATGCCCAGAACAGAAAAACCCAAGGGAACAAAAAGTAGATTAGTGGTTACTAGGTCTGGTTTGCTGGAGGACTGGGAAATGAATACTAATGTGTATAGATGTGGAAGTGAACATTTGGGTCTGTGCACATGAGAAAGAATGAAGCACGGGAGACAATTATGCTGTATTCTGAAAGCTGTAGCTCATGATTTTTTTTCCCCCATAGAGATGAGATGAGGGTATGATGTAATATAAGACTGAAAGAATGGTTTAAAAATGTATTTTGTCATCTCAGGTAATCTTAAAAATATTGTAAATTTTATGTACGTTATATATAAGAAATACATAATGGAGCAGTTCAATTAAGTATTATTTACATAGTATTCAACTGGAGTTCGTGTGTGTGTGTGTTATCATCTGAAATTCTTAATGACAATGGAGGGAATCATACATTTCTGTGTGTGTGTGTGTGTGTGTGTGTGTGTGTGTGTGTGTGTGTGTGTTTCTGTGTATTTGGAGAGTGGGAAATAGCAAAGTAGGTTTGGGAAGAAGGAAGCAAGAACTTTGCCTTGAGCTCACACATTAGTCATCTGCTATGGAAATGAAACATTCACGGGTAACACATTAAATCACTGAATATGACAGAGAGAAGAATTTAATATTGTGGGAGCTCTACAGCTTGACAAAAATTTAAGAATAGAATAAGGTTGTAAACAAGGAGAAAGATCAGGTTCACATTCCAATACAATTCTTAACTCAAATTTACTCCTTTCAAATAACTTTTATAATTTACACTTTTGCATTGGAAGATCAGATATTCTCTTCTGCAAGTTCCATATATCAAATCTGACAGCTAACCTGTCTGGCACACTTGGCTGAACCAAATTTATTATTAAGCTGTTATGCCCTAGGGGTATAATTTTTAGGCAGGAAATTAAATTTATGAACAGAAATTCAGTTGACTTTATTGCTTAATTAAGATGTATTCCTTTATAGAGGCTCTGTATTGTAGATAACAAGGATGCATATATTTATCACCCCTTCTCCAAAACTGAACATAGATCTCATAATGATGGTGAACAAAACCAATGAGAATTAAGAAAAATTGTGATTAAGTGCGCTGTAGGTTTCTGGTATTGAAATTACTTTAGTTTTGGGTGCCAGTATATCAATCAGGTTAGATTGTTAGGGGTTGGCTAATGACATTTCACTCAAAATCTCATTAGCCAAAAACGGTAAGTTTATTTCTAGTTTATGTCACATGACCAAGAAGGAACAGAAAGGTCACAAAGGCATGGAGGCTAATGGAGACCCATATCAATACAAATACCCACCTGTGTCTATAGAGGGAAACAAGCATTGGCACTTAAAGTTTCAATAGGATACTGACAGCTATGTCTTATTCTTGTATTTCATTGGCCAATGTAATAACCATGGTTAACTTCAAATGAGTTGGGGAACTACTATTACGTTCCCAGAAAGAGGTGAGCAGGGTTTATAGAGCGAAGATCATTACTGAATACTCTTAATTAATTTCTTCTGATGTCAAAATTTAATATGCTAAATTGAGACTGAAAATAAATTGCCTACTCATGTATTTTGTAAAAACTTGAGAATCTGCAACATTTTAGGAGCTTTTAAAACTCATTGATAAAAGCTTACCCACCATCCACCAAGAAAATTTAGGGATAGGGTAGAACCTATGAATAATTAAAATACCTGTTTGAATAAAGAATTAAATATCTGTCTAAACAGAGGCATTTGTATTATATTTAAATCATAAAATGTAAATAAAATAATAAATATACCTAAATATTGCATTTCAGTTCCATTAATCTGTATAAGAATAAATTGCTACAAAAATAAAACCCACATAAATTTTATCTCTTAGCTTTTGGAGTGTTAATTGACATAGCACAGAGATCACTCATAGCAAATGCTCATAGTAAAAGCTAGAATTACAAATAAAACCTTTTAACAAACTCCTTTCTCATCTCATAAACAATAGCAAAATCGTGAGACCTAAATTCCATGGTTTGGCAGGCTGTGTGATGGAGGCCCTGGGAGTTGACTTCTTTCCTTGCCTTTTCCACATTTTGGCCTCCTGCATCCTCGCTTCCTTTTCAAGGACAGCAGTGTAATACAATACATTCATATCTCTCTCACCTCTGTTTCCACCATCATGTCCCCTACTCTTCTCTGTCTCTCCTGTCTCTCTCTTATCAGGGTCCTTGCAATGAGGATAACTTCTTAACAACATATAGAATTTCCTTACACTAGTTTGCTTTTGAATTTTAAAATGTTTGCAAGTTATTCTCAATTAAACTATTCTCCAGTTATAAGCACATTTTACTAGAATTTTCACTTATGAGGTTATTAAATTTACCCATCATAATGTTTCATTACACATTTAAATAAGGATTTAAATGTACCAGGATTGACTAAATAAAGTCAACAGATAGTAATTGAACGTTGTATTTTCTTCTGATGAACATTTCCATGTTATCTTTAATAATTCTGAAAAGACATTTTTTTCTCTAAAACACAAACAAGAAAAACAGAGATTGAGTTGTTGTTTCACAGAAACGCACCAGCTTACCCCTATTAGCATAAGGATAAAGTGTCTCAGTGATATAGAAAACTGAAATCAATAATGTGAGTGGAGCTTGGAAACTAAATGGTAACAAGTAGCCAGTATTGGTCATTGATGTAACATGTTCTCTGCTTTACACATGGTTGGCCTTTTACTTGTTAACTGAGTGGATCACAATTCATGCTAATGAAATCAAGGCAATGGACTCAACATATTTACATGAGACAAGAATCACATCTCCAATGAGAGTGACTTTAGTAAACTTTCTCAGTAATGAAGTAGATATAAGGTAAGGTTGGCATAAAATTATTATGAAACGGTAATGCACGATACTAATATTTACCTGATACTAGTAGGGTTAGTAATAGGTTTAAAATGGCACAAAAACCACAAGGGATTCCATAGTGAATGGAACTGACACACAGACTGATGGGTTTAGGGGTGGACCCAATATAGAATACATACCCCATCCTATCAGGTACTATACAAAGTGCTAAATGATATGATATCAAAGAGAAGTTTAAAATGGTAATAAGTGAATTTCTGAAATTTGTCACCCAGTTAGGAAGACGTGACTAATGAAGAGCAACTACTTAGGGAGTCATCAAAAACTCAATGCTGTTGTACAGACAATAAGAACAATATGAAGTAAGTCTGAAAGCTCAGAAAGAGGTTTGAAGCAACTTTTTAAACAGAAAGATGAAGTCTGAATTCTCCAAAAATGTTTGTTTATGGATAATGTCTAGAACATTATTTTAAACTGTAGAAATCTGTTAGTGCGAATATACATTTTTGACTATGCACTAACTTAAAATTAAGGAGTATATGCATATGTGTTTCAGTTACTAGTTTACACTGAGCACCAAAAAGCAACATGAATAAATTAAATTGAAGGAGTTCCTCTTGAAAATATATTGGGAAGTGAGTAACTTCCCAAAATTATTGTGTAGTATGTGCCATCAATTTTTTTCTACATCTGGTTACGTTAAAAGCAACTTAAAATGTTCTAATATGTGCATCAACTGTTTTTTTGTAAATAGTAAGCAATGTTCATTTTATATTTAAAACACTAAGTCTAATTTATATATTCACATAAATATATGCATACTATATTGCCAGATATACCACACAATAACCTCATGAATACTTAATGCTTTTTATTTAGAATGTACATAGATTTCCTAAACTTCCCCCATTGCTGCATAACAAGTTAATAAAACCAGCATGATCTGACTGTGCAAGTACTTTTTAAAATTAACTTGATAGTAAATTTTAATTATTTATCGAACAGTTATGCTGCTTATATTTTACCAGTGGATTTGAAGGCAACCTTGTCACTGGGCTTATTTTCATAGACAAAATAAGTTATCTAAAATCATCTATAGACTATGTTTAGATTATTATATCAGCATGGTATGATTTCTTAGTCCTTATTGCAAATAATTAATAAAAGCAGATTGCTAGAGTAATGTCTTTCTAAGAGCAAATGCAGACTGAAGTAATACTATAAAAAGGAGAGAAAAAAAAGAAGAAAAAAACACCTAGCACTCTTACAAAAAGGCATCCTACATAATGATCATGATTGGACATGATTACTTGAGCTATGCTTTCACTACTTCCTTTTCAGCTTGTTTACCATTAAGCAGGCAATTGAGTTATTTTATACGATAGATCTTTTTCCTGATACAAAGTCTACATCATGTCAACAGCTCACTGAGTGAAGAGAAACTGTGACATGCCAAGAGAGCTTATACACACATGAAATACATACATAACTTAGTGGTAAAGGTAAAATAATTCTCCAGCATTAGTAAATTCGACCTAAATAGTGACAAATTGCAATAATATATTTAGTAAATGAGGCTGTTGCAGCTGACAACAAAGTGATGGTAGTGTTAGAGAAGGAAAGATTCAGAGAAGAAAACAATTAATTTAAGTGGAATCAAGTATCATAAAATGAGGGATACCACAGGAATTCACAAAAGAATACAACTTGAATGGTGATAACAATTTCTGGTAATAGCTACGTGATAATGGAGTTATTATAACAAAACTTCTAACAGAAAGTCCGTCCTGCAGAATGCAGTTAAAAGCCATTAAAGTTGAAAGATGATGATTATATGTCATCATGCCTTGTGTCAGATTTGACAGAATCAAAAAATGACAAAAAATTGCATTATCAATGAGAAAAAAGACAGGGGAGACAATTCTTAGATATCTGCGTTTAGTCAGATTGCCCCACATTTAAATCCTCTGCCACTTACACCCCATGCCCATTTGAATCCAAACACTGGAAGCTAAAGATTTTTGTTTGCAATTTTAGAAATGCAATAATGTTTGTTTTTTTGTTGTTGAGTTGTATGAGTTCCTTGCATATTTTGGATATTAGCCCCTTATTGGAGGCACTGTTTGCAAAAATCTTCAACCCATTCAGTCGGTTGCCTCTTTATTTTGTCGATGGTTTCTTTTGCTGTGCAGAAGCTTTCAAGTTTGATATAGTCCCATTCATTTATTTCAGCTTTTCCTTCCCTTGCCTTTCGAGTCAAATTCATAAAATGCTCTTTGAACCCAAGGTCCATAAGTTTAGTACCTACATCTTCTTCTATGCAGTTTATTGTGTCAGGTCTTATGCTTAAGTATTTGATCCATTTTGAATTAATTTTGGTACATGGTGACAGATAGCAGCCCAGTTTCATTCTTTTGCACGTGGCTTTCCAATTCTCCCAGGACCATTTATTGAAGAGGCTGTCTTTTCTCCATTGTATGTTTTTTGCTTCTTTGTCGAAAATTATCTGTCCATATTTATGTGGTTTTATTTCTGAGTTTTCAATTATATCCCATTGTTCTACGTGTCTGTTTTTTCTGCCAATACCGTGCTGTTTTGATTATTGTTGCCCTGCAATACAAGCTAAAGTCAGAGAATGTGATAGCTCCAGCATTGTTCTTTTTTCTTAAGATTGCTCAATTGAAAAATGGGCAGAGGACCTGAAGAGACATTTCTCCAAAGAAGACATACAAGTGGCAGATAGACATATAAAAAACGCTCAACATCACTAATCCTCAGAGAAATGCAAATGAAAACCACAATGAGATATCACCTCACCCCAGTTAGAATGGCTGTCATCAACAAGACAAATAGTAACAAGTGTTGGAGAGGTCGTGGAGAAAAAGGAACCCTCATATACTCTTGGTGGGAATGCAGACTCATGCAGCCGCTATGGAAGGCAGTGTTGAGGTTCCTCAAAAAATTATGCATAGAATTACCATATGACCCAGCAATCCCTCTCCTGGGTGTCTACCCAAAAAATCTGAAAACATTTATCCATAAAGACACGTGTGATCCAATGTTCATTGCAGGTTTATTTACGGTGTCCAAGACATGGAAACAACCAAAATGTTCTTTGATAGATGAATGGATAAAGAAGTTGTGGTATATATACACAATGGAATACTATTCGGTGGTAAGAAAAGATAAAATAGGACCATTTGTGACAACATGGATGGATCTTGAGATTATAGTGCTAAGCGAAATAAGTCAGACAGAAAAAGCAGAGAACCATATGATTTCACTGATATGTGGTATATAAACCAAAAACAACAAAAGAACAAGACAAACAAATGAGAAACAAAAACTCATAGACACAGACAATAGTTTAGTGGTTACCAGAGGGTAAAGGGGGAGAGGGGTGGTAGATGAGGGTAAAGGGGATCAAATATATGGTGATGGAAAGAGAACTGACTCTGGGTGGTGAACACACAATGGGATTTATAGATGATGTAATACAGAATTGTACACCTGAAATCCATGTAATTTTAATAACAATTGTCACCCCAATAAATTTAAAAAATAAATTTTAAAAAAATGATTGAGATGCAGAATTAAAAGAATAATTTGGATCATAGTGGTATTAAACTGTAGGATCTCATATATTCAAAAGGATGGAGAATAAACACATACACAAATGAACTTGATTGATACATGTATCTTAACACTGTCTTTGATAACTCAGCATCCAAATTAGTACAACTGCTTGAATCTAATGGAACTGATCACTAAGTTACAAATTATAATCGACAATCTGTTTTCATTTGCTAAATCCATTGTTACTTCCTATATGATACAATTGAAGTTTCATCCTATGACTCAGCTTAGAAACATAGTGTTCATTTTCGAAGTGTAAATGTGACCTGCAAATTCTTCTAGACCAAGACAGAAGTAACCACTGCTCCCTTCAGCCCTCACCCCCCGTGATGCTCTTTGCTTAAGTAGGTCTCACATTGGGCAGGATTACAAATTTTCCAAATACAGAACTGTTATATTAGACAGATTGTTATATTAGACAGATTGGGTTGAAATTCTGGCTCAACGACTTATTAAGTGCTTGATTTGGACCATAACGCTTCAACTAAATAAATTGTACTTTTCTCACACTAATATAAGAGTTAGTATTTCATAAAGATGTTGCAAAAATAAATAGGTTGATGTATATAAAGTATACATTGCATTGTGCATAGTAACTACATGATATCAGATTAATATTTTTCAATTTAATGGTAAAGTCAATCTATTGAGATATAACTTCACTATGTATTCTATTAGCTATAAAACTATATATATATATATATATATATATATATATATATATATATATATATATACAGATAGATAGATAGATAGATAGATAGATAGATAGATAGATAGATAGATATGAAGGTACTTAAATGATTTTTGAATCTATATTTTAATTGGTTCATCCGTTGGAAAAGAATACATTTCATAGTGTCAGCATGTCCTTCAATCACCAAAATATGATCTGTTTTCCAATATTGGGAGATTTTCTAACAAATTCATATTCTATCAACTTTAATTTATGTACACACACACACACACACACACACACACACACACACACAGTCTTGCTGTCCTTTCCAAGTTCAGCAACATTGCTAAACTAAAGCAACTACTGTGCTTATGGACCCGGTTCATATTCCCTATTTTACTGACTGCTTAATTCCTGCAAAATTAAGCCACCTGCTTACTTAGTACAACATTACATTAACTCATTTTGATTATACTGTAGACTGCAAGTGCCAATGTAAATAGCAAGTAGGCGCTTCTCCAAAATAATTTCTAGTGGAATATTCTGTGCTCTATGGATACTTTTAACTGACCTATGTGGTGATAGTCATTCAACAGGCAGTAAAAATGTCCGCATAAAATAAAACCTCAAACAAAATAGGGAAAGCAACAAACAAAAGTTAGCCAACAATAAGAACATTTATTTGGAATCTGGAAATTTAATATGTCGAATCATATCATCATACCCTCCCTAAGGACAAAACTAAAAATGCATCATATAATGATCTCCACTTGCAGTTAACTGCCTCTTCTTTGATCAACTTGATTATAGCAATACATAATTGGGGGTTCTACAAATATATACAGACACAGATTCCAACATTTAAAAAATGATAACCCTGGATTTACAAGATCTACATTCATCAACATATTGCCAAATTATCTCATTTCTTCCAGCTGTTAGAAAATATGTATCCCACATATAGAATGTTCTTGATTACCTTACATTTCAAGAATTTTTAGGAACTGTCTGTATCATATTCCTCCAAATTCCCCCTCACTATCTAAACTATCTTTAATAGTTGAGCGACATCATCATATTATATGTACATATATGGGTGTCCGAGTATATATACATCACTTGCATACATATATCATCATCATTGTCATCATCATCATCATCATCATCATCATCATCATCATTATCATCATCATCAGATAGCAGAGTAGGAGAACCAGGACTCTGTCTCTCCATATAGACAACTTTGCCATGGCAGAATCTGCCTGATGTGACTATTTTGGAACTCTGGAGTCTGTTGGTGGCTTCCAGCTTCCAGGGGAGGGCTTGGATTGTATATTGCAGTTAATTTTGTTCAGTTTCACCTCTTATGGTATCAGCTGAGCAAGTGTCCCAAGAACAGCTTGCCCACACAGCTTGTGGAAGCCAGGACAAGCACAAAGGAGCCTGTCCTCCAAAGATCAGGGTTCTGGGCCCTGAATGCTGCTTCTGATCCCAGAAGTACAGAGGAATGTTGTCAAAACTAACAACAAACAAAACACTGTTGCTAAATACTGACTGAAGTTGTACTTCACTAACAAATACAAAGGGTGCCAAACAAATGTATACACATTTTTAAGAAAGGAAAAAAAAAACTATTAAAATTGTATAAAATTTTTGGGCATCCTGGTATACTAAAACATATAGTTTGGAAGACATTATTCAGAAAGGACAACATCAAACAAACAGATAAGCATTTTATCCAGCAATTGAAGCTACATGGCTCTGTTTCCTCTCGTTATCTGTGGAATTGGTTCCAAACTCTTTATTCTGACACTCCTTACACATTTTAAATCACACTTATCACTGTTCTGTTACATAATTTACTGCTCCACATAAATTTTTTTAACTGTTTCTTTTCTAAAATATTCTTTCACTGTCTAGCTTAAATATAAATACCCTCTTTAGTCCCTCTGGTTATAAATATCCCCTATATTTTTAACATTCATAAAACACATATAACATTTAACCATTTATAAGCATACAATTCAATAGCATTAAGTACATTTGCAATGTTGCATAACCATTATCACTATCTTTTTTTAGTAACTTTTTTATCACCCTAACCAGAAGTCTACCTCCTAAGCAGTAACTCCAGATTCCCCTCTCTTTTAGCCCATGGCAACTTCTAGTCTACCTTTTGTCTCCCTGAATTTGACTACTCTATGTACCACATACAAGTAGAATCATACAGTATTTGCCTTTCGTGACTGACTTATTTAATTTACTATAATGTCCTTAAGGTTTATTCACATTGTAGCATGTGTCAAAATTTCCTTCATTTCTAATATTGAATAATATTCCATTGTATGTATACCAGATTTTGTTTATGCATTCATCAATCAGTGGACACTTGGGTGGCTTCCTTTCACCTTTTGACTTTTGTGAAAAATGTTGTTATGAACATAGGTGTAAAAATATCTATGTGTGAGTCCCTGTTTTCAAAGTTTGGGGTGTATGCCCAGAAGTAGAATTACTGGGTCCTATGGTCATTCTATTTTTAATTTTTTGAAGATGCATCATATTGTTTTCCATAATGGCGGCACCATTTTATAGTCCCACTCACAGTACATGAGGATTCCAATTTCCTATATCCTCATCAACAATTGTTATTTTTTCTTTGATAATAGCCATCCTAATAGGTATGAAGTGGTATCTCAGGATGGCTTTGATTTGCAGTCCCTAATAATTAGTGATGTTAAGCATTTCTCCATGTGCTTATTAATCATCTGCATATCTTCTGACACGTCTTTTCAAAATTTTTGCCTATTTTTTAAATAGTGGTGAAAACAAACAAACAAAAACAAAACAACAAAAAAACAACCAAACCACATATGGGATTTATCATCTTAACCACTCTGAAATGAAGCATCACTTAATACTTAAATATGGTACTCAGTAGTGTTAAGTATATTCACATTATTGTGCAAAAGATTTCTAGAAAACCTTGATATGCATGTTTCCATTTGGACTAAACCAGATAACAACAAAATTCTAATATCCTTATTAGATTTTCTTTACATCTTTTGATGTCTTTTACTAATAAGTAAATATATATTCAAAGATACTTCTGTCCCAACTATATTTTGGTGTTGGATAAGTGATAAAGCATCTAAAACACTTCATAAATATAATTAAATCCATAGAGAAAATTTCTGAAATGCTGTACTCCACACCATTTTTTAATGGAGGCAATTTTTGCATCTATGTGATACTTTGCATCTGATTTCCTACCTTTTGTAGGAAGCGTGTCTTTAACTGGGAGACCTGTTACTCACATTGAAGGCTGATAATAAGTTTCTTATTTCTGGACAATAGTTACTCTATCTTTTATAAAAAAAATAAATGACTAGAATAAATTGCGATCTACTTCCTTTAACAGACTCTGTGGCAAGACTATTTCATTCATCTTTATTTTATGTCTTCCAACAAATAAATCTGTATTTGGTGACAAATGTTTATCTTTGACCTATGTATTAATATCCATTATTGAAAACATGAGACAACCTTTAACAAAATCAAACTGACAAGTGCTAATAACATCAAAATGATAATTGTTATTTGATGTGACTGCCTCGGCAGTATTGCTCTCTGAAGTTCAATGGAGTTTTTGTTCATTGTACTTTTACTTTGATTTTCTAATATATTACTTTGAGCTGTAAGAAGTAGCAGCTGAGACACTTATTACTTTTGACTACAAATAGCTTCAGAATTGATGGGAAAGCTGATTTAGATGGCACAGTCAATACAAAGGCCTCTTTTAAGAAGTCTTGGTGACAGACCTTAGCGACAAGGAATCCATGCATCTTCCTGCATATTACAAAACAGAGTTCTCCATGCAATTTTAACTTCTAGGGAAATAAAGATAGAATTGAGGATTATACATTGATCTCTGGCATAATCATATTCAGTGTAAAACTATTTCTTGTAATGGAATGTGTCCCAGAATAAATCTAATACTAAAATTAAACACATTCACTTACACTTGGCAATAAAGTAAGAAAAGATGAAAACACAGATTCTGAAAATAAAATGGGAAATGAAAACGATAGCATAGATATTTACTACCCAGAGCTAATGTATGAAGATAAAGAAATAAGGACCAATAACCTTGTGAAGAGAGGAAAAAAAGCAGCTTCACAAGATCCTAAAATGTCCCTAATTAGTAATGTTAATTCACTCTCTGGAATACTTATGCTACATCATTTGCTCATTGTGGTGATATTCCCAATCAAATCTTTCAATGTTCACGTTCATTAAGTAAAAGAGGTAGATAAAAGTTCTAATTTTGTTTTAGTTTTAGCAACAGCTAAAGTTTTCATTTGTTTTCATTTTGTAGACTGAAAGATGAAGCTGCTAATAGCTATGGTAAAGTTGTAATTTCTATGTGCCTAAGTTTTCTTTTTCATCTTTCAGGCTGACTATAGAATAATTCAACTATTTTTTAAAAGTCAGAATGTTTTTATATAATTATGTTTATATTCCTATATGTTTCTCGTGTCTCTGTTCTCTAAAATCCAGGAGAGCCATCCAATATGAATAACTCAACCACTAATCATGAGGTAGCTACACATGAAATGATAAATCTCTCTCATGTATTTAACAATACAAATTAACTTTCCTAGAAAAACAAACAAAAAAATTACAAATACTCAGTAGCATTCTTATTTTCCCTAATTGTGTGGATAAAAATTACCAAGATTACCTTTGATGATCAAATTAATTACTTCATCTGCCCCTGACAAGCCTATATATGAATGCTGGTTTGTTGTTCATGCAAAACAAGGGCAACATTCGTCTTCCCCTTACAATAAAGGGTCTACCAAACAGTTACAGAAGTGAAAGGGTCTGTTGATGAGGCAGGTTAATCTGTATGGGAATTGCAAAAACTGTGTGGCAAGCCTGACACAGAAAGGTCAAGTGCATTCCTTATTCAAGTTTAATTTTCATTCTTATTTTCCTGTGCAGGAGAATGATTGAAACTGTTTTTCTAGCATGATTTATTTGAAAGCATTGTGGAAAGACCTAGACTCTGGACTCAGGAGTTGAATATAAGTTAGGGGAGAAGAAAGATTATTTTTCTTGGATAATAAGGATTTTATTCAAAAATAAAAATAGAGATGTCCAAAGTTGAGTGTTTTTGTATGGGAGGGGGGCAAAGTGGATGGTACATTACATTTTACATACATTGCGTTTGTAGTTTAAAAAATATATTTAGATTATCATCTGAAAAACTAAGAGATGCAAATATTTTATAAGCTCATAACAATTTCACTGAAATAAATATCTCTATATTGAACTGAAGGTAATTGCTGAGTAGTAATGTGTACATTATGGAGAAAATTGATTCCATTTGAGCTTATAGAATACAAGTTTTGGGTACAGCTGAATAAAAAGTTTCTTTGTAAGACAATTTGTCCAATAAGGATGGTGACTGACAAGTGATTATGGGCATAAAGAAGTTATGGAAACAACTAAATGCTAGTTGTAATCAGGGAGACAGTAGTTTATGAGAAATCGCCAAGGTATCAAGCACACCGACGACTAGCAGTGAAAAATTCAGAAGGAACTTAGTGGGCAGATGCATCATCTAACAGCAACAGAAGGCTATGCTAAGGAGCCTGGAGAAACAGGATTTTTAGAAATACTTTATGCCAAAAATTTACATATATATTATCCAAAGTGCAGACACAAAAGGGAATTGATCACTCTAGGCTAAGTTAAAATATCTATATAAACACTTTAACAAAGTAACTTAGAGCTCAGAATGATTGTTGAAGAGTACTTTAAAATTAAATATAATATCTAGATAAACTTTTAACTGGTTAATGTGTTCTTATGCAAAATTTTCTGCCTTATGTAAGATATTGCTTTCACCATTTTCTTTTCCTGTGTGTTTATGTGTCAGAGACACCCAGCAGGCAGTTAGAAATTTCAATTTGGCAGTCAAGAAAAACCTAGGAAAAGAGAAATAAAGAGCCATGTTGATGGAAGTGACTGTTGAAGATAGGAATAAGAATTACAAATGACAAGGTGAAGAAAATAAAAAAAACTTAAAAAATAATTTTAATCAGTGATATCGAAGAAATAGTAAAAGGTGAGGTACTTATCCTTAAACCATATATATATATATATATATATATATATTATATATATATATATATATATGCTTTATATATATGACATAACAAAATGCTTTATATATACAAAGCATTTTAGTCATATATATAAATACTTGAGATACTTGAGGAAATTAGATTGTAATTTGGTTTCTCAGACAAATATATGCTGTCCTTTTATGACTTATTTACCATTTTTCCCCTGTACAAATTGTAGCCACTTATGCTTTGTTCTGCTTTTTCTCACAGCCTTGTTAACCATTTTTTCTCTTTTAGTCTTAGTTTTCTTTCAAATATAAAAAAGTGAGAATCTGTTAGTATACTATTCTAGGTTACTCAAATACCTACTTTCTAAAATCCATTCCAAAGTTTTCAAATACCATCGAATTACACTATGACTTCCAATGTATTAGATGCCAATTTTAATCTCCTACCTCAAACTGTCTGAAATGAATTTTCTCTCTCTAGCAGCACTACTATCCTCTTAGGCCAACCACTATTATCTCAATATTAAAGCGTTGGAAAGACTCCATGTGCCTAAGAAATCCCAAGGGTCAATTTTCTGCTTTCAGATCTTAGATTAAACAGCATCTCCATAGACAAGCTTACCTGGATGATTCTGTTCCAAATTAGATCATGTCCTATCCCCAAATATTTTAAAATACTGAACTTTCTTTGTTTCCTTCATATCACATATGGCAGCCTTAAACTAGGAGGTGTGATAAAAAAACAGTGCATGTTTAAATAAAAAAAAATGATTACAGTAAAAGACATATCCCTCAAAATGCTTCCCCTCGCATTGAACACACTTATCCCACTGTTCTTGCCACTTTCTGAAGCAGTTCTGGAAGTCCTCTTTCATGAGTGTCTTTAGTTGCACGGTTGTGGCTGTCTCGATGTCCTGAATCATTTTGACTTTGGGGAGGAGCCAGAAGTCACACGGAGTCAGATAGGGTGAACAAGGTGGATGAGGGCACACTGTAATCTTTTTATGTAACAGAAATTGCCGTATACCAGAAGTGATGTGTGACACGGAGCATTTCCGTTGTGATCACAAAATATGTGAATGCTGCTGCCAAGTGCCATCCAACGGAAAGGCAGGGATCTTCAACGCAGGAAGCAGCACGTCCAACCTTAGTAACCGTGTGTGACAAGTTTCAACTTGTTCATTGCAGTCAGTCGGGTGTGAGCTACGGCTGAGAGAAGGTGTGTTTTAAAGTGTGCCCTAAATCATCCTCTAGCATGACAACGCTCCGTGTCACACATCGCTTCTGGTATGTGGCAATTTCTGTCAAATAAAAACATTACGGTGTGTCCTCATCCACTTTATTCACTGCATCTGGCACTGTGAAACTTTTGGCTGTTCCCCAAAGTCAAAATCACCATGAAAGGTAAACATTGTGAATCGATTAAGGACATCGAGGCAGCCACGACAACATAACTAAAGACACTCACGAAAGAGGACTTCCAGAATTGCTTCACAAATGGGCAAGAATGATGGAATAAGTAAGTTTAAAGTGAGGGGGAATATTTTGAAGGGGATTAATGGTAATGTGCCTTTTGCAGTAATACAATTTTTTATTTAAACATTCACCATATTGTTTGATCACATTTTATACGTATGTATGCTTCTATTTGTTTATTATTTATTTTCTACCCCCACTCCAATACTATAAATTCCATGGTGATAGAAACTATGGTGATATTTTTTTCATGTGTATATTTCTGGCATGTAATATATAGTCTGGCAGATCATGTGGAATCAATAAATATGCATGTATAGAAGAATGAATGAAAGAAGAAATTCAGTAGAAGGTTAAAGCCAAGCAAAATTGCACTAAAAAAAATAAGGTCTTAAAACACATATATGAAGGTACCAGTATTGGAGAAATTGATTCGTCTACAGGCATGTTAGAAATAAATGGTAATAATTCAGCTACCACAATACTTCCACTGCTACCACTACTGCCACTTTGTGACCACAAAAAGAAATAAAATTGTACTGGGTAACCACTGCATTCCAAGCAAGGTGAAGACATAACAGAGAGTAATACATTTCAATTCGAGAAAGAACCTTATGATAACATTTCTATTATAAATATAATTTTCCAAGTTGAAAAACTGATAATCTGGTAGATTAAACAATTTATTTAGCTGACAATACAGATATGAATCAGAAAATTTCACTGCAGCATCTATGCTTTTAACCAGTATACTACATTGGTAATATGAATACAAAAAACCCCAAAAGATTACATAAAATGTATAATTATATAACTAATTAAATGATAATTAGTTTAATTATATAACTAATTAAATTTGTTGTGTATTTTAATAATGCTTAAAACCATGTCCTGAGTTATAAACTTGTACAATATCAGTGATTTTTCAATATCAGTCAGTTTATGTTTTAAATTGTTATATTTTTTATATTTTAATTTCAATTTACACAAAATCATCCAAGAGATAAAATTAACCCCAGCTGTCTGAATGACAAATATGTACTTTATAGACATTGATAGTATCAATTGTATTCATCCCATTATGGTCAGAAAACATACTGCATATGAATTCAATAATTTGTAATTTATCGATTTTTTTTATGCACTCTACCTTGGTGAAAGTCTGATGTGCATTTGAAGACAGTGTGTGTATTCTTCTCAGTAAGAGTGAATTTTTCTGTAAATGTTATCTATTCACATTGATCAACAGTTATTCATATCTTCTGCATCTTACTGATTATTGCTTTATTTGTTATGAGATAGTTGTGTAGAACTCTTCAATTATAATTTTTTTTCTACTTTTTATGTTCTGTGAGTGATCATGTCATACATTTTGGTACTCTGTTATAAAGAACATATATTTAAAATTTTTATATGTTACTGAGATTAACTTTTTATTGATGTCACTTTATATATCTAGTAACATTCCTTGTTCTTATTAGAATTTGGATAGGTTATCTCTTTCAATACATTATTATCAACTTTTATTTTTTAACAGGCAGCATAGTTTTACCTTGTTTACACACACTATGCAAAACTCTGCCTTTTATCCAGTGTTTACATAATTTGTATTCATTGTGATGTGGTTGTATTTTTATGTATTGTCTTATTTGTTTGTAATCTGTTTCATCTTTTTTTTTCAATTTTTCCCTTTTTATCTCATTTAAATTAAGAATATTTATTTTCTTCTTTTGTTTTTTTTAATTAAAGTTTATTGGAGTGACAATGGTTAGTAAAGTTACACAGATTTCAGGTGTACAATTCTGTAATACATCATCTATATATCACACTGTGTGTTTACCACCCAGAGGCAGTTCTTCCATCACCATATATTTGCTCCCCTTTGCCCTCATCTAACACACTCCTCCCCCTTTACCCTCTGGTAACCACTGAACTATTGTCTGTGTTTAGGAGTTTTTGCTTTTTCATTTGTTTGTCTTATTATTTTGTTGTTTTCAGTTTTATATACCACATATCAGTAAAAATGTATGATCCTCTACTTTTTCTGTCTGACTTATTTCACCTAGCATTATAATCTCAAGATCCATCCAATAGACATATGAAAAAATGCTCAACATCACTAATCATCAGAGAAATGCAAATAAAAACCACAATGAGATATCACCTCACACCACAATGAGATATCATCTCGTTGATGACAGAGTGGATATCATGAAAAAGACAAATAGTAACAAGTGTTGGGGAGGCTGTGGAGAAAAAGGAACCCTCATACACACTGTTGATGGGAATGTAGATTGGTGTAGCCGCTATGGAAGGCAGTGCAGAAGTTCCTCAAAAAATTAAGAATAGAATTACCGTATGACTTAAGAATATTTATTTTTATGTCCCTGTTTTATCCCCATAATTGGCTTATTGGACATACTCTTTGATTATTTGAAGTGTTCACACACACACACACACACACACACACACACAAACACACGCTGCATGGCATTTCACATTCATTCAAATGACATAAGAGCACTTTATAGATAAGTGCGACCATAATAAACTGTGTTACCTGTCACTGATTTGACTCTGACTCTTAGCAACCTTATTTCTCTTCCCATCCTTTGTGCTGCTGTTATACATGTTACCTTTATTTATGTTACAAACCTCATAATATATTGTTATTGCTCTTGCTTTAAATAATCAATTACTATTTAAAGACATTGAAATTGAAAAAAGTATTTTTATTTGTCTATGCATTTGTTATTTCTGGAATTTTATAAATTCCTTTCTGTAGACTCTGGATTTCATCTGATAACATTTATTTCAGTGTGAATAATTTAACTTTTCTAATATGGCAAGTCTTCTGGCTATTCATTATCTCAGCTTTTGGTTGTTTAAACTGTATTGTCATTTTTTAAAAGGTATTTTTACTACTTATGGAATGCTAAGTTGAGAGTTTTGCTTTTTCAACACTTAAGACTGTCATTCCACATTTCAATTTTCTTAGACTCTTACAAGAAATCTGTGATGGTTCCTTTCTTTGTTCCAGGCCTAAAATGGTTCATTTCCCCCCCCCGCCCAGGCTGATTTTTCATTTTTTCTTATGATGTGCCTTGAACTGGTTTCCCTTGTGCTCATCTTTTATTGTGATTCATTGGACTTTGTGGATCTGTGTGTCATGCTTTCAAAAATATCTGGAAAACGTCCGGCAAAGTTTCTGCAAATATTAGTTTCTGTTCTACCTTCTATCTCACCTCTTATTTGGAATCCAGTCACACATTAGAATATCCCAATATTACTGAGGCTCTGTTTATTTTGTTCACTCTTTTTTATTTGTGTAATTGAATTTAGATTGTTTCTGTTATTGTAGCTCTAAGTTCAATGCTATTTTATGCAGTTTGGGGAAAAATCTTTATGACTCTGAGTTAGACAAGTATTTCTTAGATACAACCCCAAAAGGATGATTCATAAAAGAACAAATTGAAAAACTGTACTTCATAAAATTTTGAAAAGCTTCTCTTCAAAAAACAGGGTAAAGATAATACAAAGATAAGCCACAGGCTGGGAGCTAAGGTTTTGCAGCTTATTTATATTAATAGAGTATGTGTAAAGAATATTCAAAATATAATAATAAGAAAACAAAGAAGATAATTTAAAAGTGGTCCAAATATTTGAACAGAAACGTCATCAAAGAACCTATATGGATGGAAAATAAGCATATCTAAAAATATACAACATCATTACTCATTAGGGAATTACAAATTAAATCACAGTAAGATACTATCACACATATAGTAAAAAGGCATAAATTAAGAAAACTGACCACAGTAAGTGGAAGTGAAGATTTGAAGGAACTGAAACTCTTATACCCTGCTTCTGGGATGCAAAATATCAATACGTTTTTGGAAAACAATTTAGTAGTTTCTTATAAAATTGAACATTCAACTACTGCATGAGTTAGCTGTTCCACTCCTAGGTATTTACCCTAGAGTTAAAAAAGCATATGCTTATATAAAGACTTTCAAAGAATGTTTACAGTCATTCTGTCTGTAACAGATGAAAACTGGAAATAACTCAGATATCCATCAACATGCCAGTGGATAAACTGCGGTATTATCTATATCATGGAATACGACTCAGATTAAAACCAATTAGAATATTGATATACGCTTCATCATAGAAGAATCCAAAAAGAACTCCGCTGAATAAAACAGGCCACATGAAAAAGAAAACATTGTATAATTTTATTTATAGCATAATCTAGAAAGTACAAATCAATCTATTGTGACAGAAACTACACCACTATTATTCTGGGGATGGAAGGTGCTGTGAGTGTTGGTACAGGGGGAAATGGGAAGAAAAGAATACAAAGGCAGACAAGGAAACACACAGACATGACGAGTATGTGCATGACCTTGACGGTGTGACGTTTTGCATGAGCACACATTACATATGCCATATTACAAATTTCATAATTTAAAAATGTGTATCTTATTGTATGTTTGTTACACCTCAATAAAGTTGCTTTTAAAAGATGTCAGTAACATGCTGGTTTAAGGTGGCTGAGATGAAAGATCCTGAGAAATGATTCATTTGATTAGGTCACATACATTCATTTGATTAGTCATCATAAACATAGCCTAAATGGCTTTAAAGGGGTAGGTCAGATGGGCAGCTAGGTGGGAAAAGAATGAAGTGTGGATGGGGAATAGGTAAATGGATACGTGTGTGGGAACTTCCTGTTATAAGATTACATTTCGATAAATGAATAGAAATCAGACAGTAACAGAAGGTGTCAAGGGAATGCTGCTTACGTGACTAGTTTATTCTGAGATGAGAATTCCTGAATGTATTTTAGAATGTGTCATGAGAGAGATTCAGAAAGAGAAGCATAAAGTATTTTACTACGCAAGGATGCTAAAGTATATGCACAGTATTTGAAATAGCAATTGCGAAGAATTAAAATGTGCGTAAACTTTTCAAAGTATATTTTGAAAAGTATGCATTTTTTATTCCGCTGGATCAGGTGATGTGGCACTAATGAAAGCACTGTGGTTTGCGGGAGCACATCATTAATACTTTGTGTTGATCCATTAAATTTTGTAATCAGGTAGTCACATAGCTAAAGCTCTGCTGAGCCTGCCAGATTATGGTCTCATAATATAAAGAATAAAACTGCATTTGGAATTGAATAACTAAATGTGGTTGATAATTGTCAAATCGATGTAAACTTTTGATCTCCATTTAATACCTAATATAGTTGTAAATAATAATGAAGGGTACCCTCCAACATATCCTTTCTATATCTAAACAATATTCATCTCAAATGCACTTTCTTTGATTTTGATAGCAGGAAAAACTAACAATTAAAAGGGGCACACACACAAAAATACATGAACGTTATCTTTCATCAGTCATTATGATTTAAAACACCTCTTTTTTGTTTGGATACATTTTAAATCACTGAAAAACTTTTTCAATTTTAGAAACCTTATTTCCAATTATTTGTGGTGACCTACATAAACCATATTTAACCCAAGAAAAATAGAATCTGTGAAAAAAATGACATTAAAGTAATAACACTCAAACTAACCACCAATAACAATAATTTCTTAGTTTCTACATTATTGTCTTATGATGTGTTTCCATAAATCCACTGTTATTTACAAACGTAGATAAACAAACAAACAAGTGAGAGGTTGAGAGTCAGAGTTTCTGAATCAGACTTAATTAAAAATATTTCCACACATATCTACTAAAACTGTCAAAGGCTGTTTAGATAACAAGCAATTTTTTCAATTAAACTAGGAAAAAATCATTATCCCTTATTTAATTTGTTGCTATTTTTAAATTAAGCATTTGCAACTACAGAGTCGCATGCTTGTAAAACAATTATATTTTTAAAATTTTCAGTGCTAGTCACTGAGGATATTCCTTGAATTATCAGGTTGCTTTCTTCAGTTTACTATACAGTACCCAAAATGGTAAATAACAGATGGATGAAATGCATCTTCCTACAAATCCATGGGGATAAAAACAAAAAGCAGAGAAAATGTTAAAAAAAAAACCACCCAAAAACCCTAAATGCCATGCAATTCATCAAACTCATTTCTTCATAAACATTTTGATCACTAAAGATATATTTAAATTACTTCCTAGAGGGCTCCAATGATTCCAAATCCACAGTTTGCTTAGCGTGTCATTCCTGATTTATTTTCTTTTTTTTTTTTTTTTGTCTCTGTATGATGAAAGATTTCTTGACATATGTTTAACATGTGTTGTAAACCCATTTGTGGCACATTGTTTAGTTGATGGTGAAACAGAAAATTATCAACTTGAGCGCATTATCTTTTCAGAAATACTGTTATGAAAAAACTTACTTGTTCTTCCTGCTTTCAAGCCTCATTTCTTATGTAGCTTTTCTGTCTCCTACTTCTCATTGCTTATTTTTCATCACTGCCTATTTCTACAAGTAAAGTCAATCCTTCCTCTCCAGACTGGATCTTATCTTCCTCTATGTCTTCTAAAAGATACGATTCAAGCAATTCTTCCTTCTCTTTCTCATAACATCTGAGAAATAGTTTTCTTTCTCTTCTTTCTTTTCATGACTATTTCACTGACACAGAAACATGCTTTCTCATATCTCTCATTTAAATAACAACAGCAACAATCTTCTTTGACCCAACTTTCCCTGGTAATTAAAGCTCTACTTTATAGTTTTCCTTTGCCACAAAAGTCCTGAAAAAAGTTTTCTGTTAGTATTTTCCCAGTTTCACTCAGCCCTTTAAGTCCTTAAATCTATCCAAATACTCATTTGCAACCATCACTCTAAGGGAATTGTTTTTTTATCAACATCAGCAATGCACTCCAAATTTGTTAATCTGGTGGTAAAATGCCAGTTATCTCATTTGATATTCCATCAGCATTTGACTCTTTTTTCACCTGGCATTGTTAAAACCTCTTCTTCTTAGTTGTCTTATAAAACTGGTCTCTCCTACTAAGTCTCTTACATTAGCTCCCTTCTCCTCCCTACAGCTTTATGTTGTCATGTCAGTCATTCTTGCCTCATTTTTTGTTTTTCCTCTGTACTTCCAGGTCTGAGTGATCACATTCAGTTCTGTGACTTTAAAAGCAGCCCATAAATTGATGAAGGCCCGTATCGCTGTGTTTTTGGAACAGATTTAGCCCTGAACTCCAGAAGTTTATACTTAACTGCCTACTTGACATCACATTTGATATCTAACAACATTTGAAAGTGGAAATGTCCAAAAGGAAACTTCTATTTTTACCCTTCAATCTATTGTAATCCCAGTTTTCATTCCTACCTCATTTGATGGCATTTCTAACTTTCCCGTTATGTGGACCAATTGCTGAACTTTTTTTCACATGACCCACACTCAGTCTGGAATTACTGTGTATTTTAACATCAAAATATATGCAGGATCCAGCCACGTCCCACCATCAGTACTGCTCCATACCAGCTCAACTTGATCAGAGAGAGAGTGTTCTCATGGGTCGCCCCACTTCCACTCATATGCTCTGGAGTCTCTTCTCAACATTGCATTGAGAATGATCCTTTAAGCATAAAAAATTTGATCATGTTATTCCTCTACTCCAGGGGTAGCGGTTGGCTAACTACTCCCCAGAGACTAAACTGACCCACCACACTTAAAGTTTGTTTTGAAAATAAAGATTTATTGGAACACAGCCATGCTTATTTACTTTTGTATTGTCTATGACTGCTTCTATGCCATAATTGCAGAGATGAGCAGCTATGAGACTGTATAGCCTGTAAATGCCAAAAACATTTACTATTGTCCTCAAAAATGATGGTACCCACTTCCCATTCACTTAGTCATGCTAAATGCCACAACCGTTTAAATGGTTTACAAGGTCCCTCATAACTGGACTCCCCATTACCTCTCTCCTATTCCAGTCACACTTGTCTTCTTATTTTGCATTGAATGTCTACTTTGTTTGTAATAATCTTTCTTTAGATATTCAGAAGGTTAAATCACTTACTTCTTTTAAGTCTTTGCTCAAATTCTAAATTAATGAGGGCTGTCTTGGGTTCTCTAAATTGCACTTAACTTCACCAGCTCTGTATCCTCAATCTCCTGATTCACTTTTCCCAGCTTTATTATTTCCACAGTATTTATACTCTAAAAAATGATATTGAAATCCACTTATTTTTTGTAATTTGGCTCAACCTCCCTACAATAAAATGAAAGCTCAATTCTATCAGGGTTTGGTTTACTGGACCATTCCAACAACCTGGAATACTGTTGGACCCAAGTAGGTGCACAATACATACTTATGTAATAAACATATGAATCTTGTGTTTTAACCAGACATATGAGTGGATAAATGCATGTGCACATTTATGAATGAACAAAAGACTTTTCACATAGGTGACCTGGTGACATATAATGAAAGGTAATTTAAAATATTGAGAAAAATTCAGTTGGTATATAGTAATTAATATTAATTGAATTTGCAAATAAATATTCATTAAACATTAAAAATAAATATATTGAATAAGTATGAAATACTAGTTGAATTTTAAAATGTCAATTACAATAAATACTATGTAAATTTTCAAAATTGTTAGGTTGAATAAAAACACAGAGCATTGACATAAACAATATCATAGAATAATTTTTTAATTGAAGAATTTAACCTAATGTGTGTCGACTGGCTTTTAAGACCTATGACCCCATAATCAAGAGAGATACATTCATGACTTTTCAAAGACAATTTCTGTTTTCAATTTGTAGGCAGAAGAAAACAAGTATCTAAAGTAAAATATGCTAAAGTTGTATGTGAGAGAGAGAATAGATAGAATTCTGATAAAAAGAGATGAAAAAGTCATCTGGTAAAGGAGAAATACAGAACATAACAAACATGTAAACATTATTTAATACTTGGTAAGGCATTGAGATATATGTTTCATTTTACTTTTACTTAATCTTAGTAGAATGCTTAGACTTTATTTCTAAAATTGAAATCATCCTACTCCTCATTACCATTGGCATAGCTTTTTTTCTTTCTCCAGGCTCATGTCTTCATCAAATGGCTCCACCATTCACTAAATCACTCAATATTGAAAGTTTGGGATCATAGTTGACTCCTTTCTCTACCTTAATCCCACATCCAGTTAATCAAGTCCTATGATTTATATTATTATAGTGACCAATTTATAACTTCTATTCATAAAACATACTTGGCCACAGACAAGCAATTTACAAGCATTAATTTAACCCACACAATAACCCTACAATGTATACACTGTTAACTGTAATTTAGAGATGAGTAATTCAAATTTAGCCTGGCACACATGTTTAAAACCTACCTGACACAGTTAATATTTTGGTGAATCTTTTCTATGCATATTCAAATGAGTATGTTTCATAAACAAGATCACACCATAGTTGATGTTCTATAACCTATATTTTAAAACCTCATAGTGTCACCTAAATAAATATAATTTATAAATACAATTCCCTCAATTTCTTAGCAGTTAACAGAATTGATATTTCATATGAATTACTGAACTTTAGACTACTTAAATTTGTGAAATCCTGTATTATTTATGATGTTGTTATTATCAAATTGTATGCATTAAATAGGCACTGCTAAATTTTGTCCCATATGTCCTCAAATAATCAGTCAATAATTAGCAAAATTCTAAAGCAGAAATAAATTATATTACTTAACCTGTGTATTCCTGAACATTAAATCATAAGCAAGTATTTTTATTATAAAATGCCAAGATAATTTTATCCTCTCTCTCTCCTCTTTTCTTCTCCCTTCCTCCCACTCCCCCTCAGCCCTCTCTTTCCTATCTAAAAACAAATGTTTTGAGACAATTGCAAATTTATTTTTGATGACACAAGACATGCTTAGTTTTAAAATACTTTGAAGATTCAATTTTGCACGTAAACAGGTATTATCAGTTTCATAAAACTTCCTCATAATTGAATTATATGTACACTTTAATTGATAAAGATTTTAATAAGAAGAAAGTCTGTGGCTGAATGGTAGATAATACAGCTTCCAAAAGGAAAAAAAAAATCTGATTTGAATTATAAATTCCTGTTGTTCAAATAAGATAATCACACTTATTTTCCAGTATAATTTTATTGAATCATTCTAAGATACACCTCAATGTGTTTAGTTCAATAAGTTCTGTTACTGAGAAAATAATGAAAATCTAACTAATCTCTAAGCTGGAGAGGTTGTACTTCAAAATTAGAAGATGATTTATGACATCTTGTATATTTTTTGTATCTTGTCCTCAAGTGGCAATTCTCTGGTTGTTTTCAACGTTTACATTGATTGCCATTGTTCATATTTTTGATGTTAAGGTCAATTAATTCTTATTGATATGAAACTTTATTGCATGTGCTTTTTCTATATTTTTGAAGATATGTAAACGTTCCCGTGTTTTCTAAGATAATTATACTTCTGATTGTTTATTGTTTTTCAAAAGCTAACATTAGGTTTGTTGATTATCGATCCTAACATTTTTATTAGATCCAAATTCAAAATCCAAATTCAAAATGTAAATTTGTTGGGAACGTGCACCCGGGTTCAGTTCATATTAGTTTACAAATTTAAACTTCAAAATTGATAAAGACATGTTATCAACACCCAAACTATTTTGACCTTCTAGCTAGTAAGACCCCTACTGGTTCTATTTTCCTGCAAGCAACCACGTTAAAAGAGCTCACTCGTTCATCTTAGTGTTCCTAACAATCCAGTTCCATTGCCACTGCCACCTTCATAAATTCAAATCTGGCAACTAATGAAGAAACTAATGAAAATTTTCAGCAGGGTTTGTTGTAGGCTTTCTAAAATACTCAGTTCTTGAGTCAAATAGATCAGAATAACAATATCAGTATAACAATGCCAGGTGGAAATATTTGTGTAACGTGGAGCATATACATGGTGGAGTACTTCTGCCGAAATACGTAAATGCAGGTTGGTTTTATAATATAACTATACGTACATTTTTTTAAATTTTTAAATAACTTAAAACAAAATCCCTTTGTCATTGTTAAATATACTTCAGAATGAAATTTTAGACCTGTACAAGGTCTTTCAATGAAACGGAAACCAAATGTATTTAGTAGAAGCAGTAAATATGCAGTAATAATAAACATTTAAGTACTAATTATTGGAATGCATTTATATACACTGGGTATTTCTATTTTAAAAAATACATTTGCAAAGGAAAGGTTTCTAAGTTATTAATTTTAAACATTTTGGAAATTGACTGTATTGATTCACTGACACTGACCAAGAAATGAGAAATATAGAAACCTGAATGTCACCATGCTTTGCATATAAGGTTGGTAGTGGTGCTGAACTCTATATATGACACTAAACTTGAGTTAACTATATTTTATCCCTACTATGGTGTTTTAAGAGTGCTTTGGAAGTACGGATAACATTTTCAGTGAAGAGAAAAATAAACAAATAACATTATGCTCCTTAGGATGAGATGACATTTTCAACAACCAGAGTGTTTGAGTCACCTGTTTATTTATTTGTTTCCCTGAGATAAATGAATGTTAGTATGGCATTTCCAAATACCAGACAACAATTTAAGAATTTAAACTGAAATATGGTTGAGAACAGTTGTAGGACTCAATGAGCACGCCGAACATTAGTCTGTCCTTCAACTATAGTTTTAGTTAGAAAATAATCAAAGATATTTACCAAATTCCAATTTTATTTATTACTAAAAGTGTGATGAATTTAAATAGTAAGACAACTCCTTCCAGAGATCAAGTCATATGAACAAAATTTTCATTATAAATATTTGCGTACTATGTTAAGAAAAGGTGAAAAATAAATCCTACAATTTTATATTGGATTTTCTAAAAGTTTAAGACAATATCGTGCCTCTCGTATATTCAGAAGCTAAAAGCACAAAAAGATGCACTACAAAAATAAGTAAAATAAAAAAAAAACCTCACTACTGCTAGTCTTTGGATCCAGAGAGCAACATTAAATAAATAAATTGTTGACTGTTGGAACATTGTCTATAATTTATGTAAATAGTAATCATTATCATTAGTAACAGTAATGCCTCAAAAGAGGCATACACTCAGAAATGGAATATAACAAAACAAAGAAGACCTATGTCTCTACCTTCTTTGAAAAGTCATATATCCCCCTTCTGGACTTGAGTAATTAAATAAATTTAACTGTTAGTAGGCAAGACATTATAGCAACCAAGTGTGGGAAACAGGATACCAATCCCCTAAATATATCCATGTCATAATTTCTTCAGCCTCAAATATATTACCTTATACGGCAAAAGGGATTATTATGGGCTGAATTGTGCTCCCCTCCCCAATTAATCGGTTAAAGCCTTAAACCTTTGCACCTCAGAATGTCAGTGTATTTCAAATTAGAACCTTTAAAGAGGTGGTTAAATTAAAGGAGGCATTTAGGGTAGGCCCTAATCCAATCTGACTGGCATCACTATAAGAGGAGGAAATTTGGATACACAAAGCAACAACAAAGATACGCACACACAGGCAAGACCATGTAAGGACACAGTAAGAAGGTGGTTATTTGCAAGCCAAGGAAGCCTCAAAAACTTAAATTTGCTAACACCTTATTCTTGAACTTCTAGCGTCCACAACTGGAAGAAAATCAATTTCTGCTGTTTTCAGCTCTCTGGTTTGTGATATTTCATTATGGCAGCCCAAGCAAACTAATATAAAGACTTAGCAGTTAGTTGGGCTCAATTAATGTTCTTGAGATAAAAAGATTATCCTGGATTATCTGGGTTTCCCCATTCTAATCACAAGAGTCCTCTTAAAAGGAGGAGAGGAGGGGCGGAATCAGAGAGCTCTGATAACAGAAGCAAAGAGAGGATGCAAAAAGTGATGCACTTTGAAGATGAAGAAAGGGTGCATGGACCATGGAATATGGTGGACTCTAGAAGCTGAAAACAGCAACACGGATTCGTCCTACTCTCTAGAATGATTACAACTATGCCGACACCTTGATTTTAGCCTTTACGATGCATTTCCCACTATGACCTCCAGGGTTGTAAGATAACGAATTTGTGTTATTTTAAGCCACAAATCTTGTGGTAAATTATTACAGCAGCAACAGAAAATTAATACACCATAGTAAGCTAGTCTCCAAGACCTAAGAAAAAAATATTTCAACAAAATACCAGAGAATTATTTTCAGATCAGGAAATAAACTTCTTTAATTGAAACTAATAAATACGCATGCACTATTTATAGTGTTCTGTATTTTCCCAGAAGCAATGTGTCAGTTAATATACTTAGTATTCACAAGCAGTTATATCATATTATTCATGAATCACAGAGCTTCTTAGAAGTTACTTGAATATAGTATTTGTAAATTTTGTCAGCATTTTAACATTTTATAACATCATGTTGAAATCAAGAGAGGGTATAAAAATGTTCTAACATAAGGTCATGGCCATCATTTTTAGAAAAAAGAACAGTTAAAAAGGAGTAACACTTGCTTTTTGAAACTTTCCAGCTTGGTAAAAATCCCAAATAGTGTACAGAATTTAAGCAACGTTTCATGATTCTGGAAAAGAATATTTAATAAACTTTCTAGCCCCTGTGTCTGGTACATAATAGGTTTTAAATAATAACAAATCTAATTGATTATTTTGTTTGATAATATTAACATTCAATACAATCTACATTACTTTGCTGAGAGTCAATATTTACTACAACATTTGATCATAGAAAGATTTTTGTAGGCCAGTGGCTAGTGTGAGTGGCCTGCAGCCAGCATGAGCTGCCACGAGCATCCTACCAACAACCGGTGACCAACTGTCTCAGCCGGGGGGAGTACTAGGCTCATAATACCAGCATGGGTCAGGGAGCTGTGTCCTACATAACTAGACTAAGAAACAAAGGCTAGAACCAGAGTGTTTGTGTGTGTTGGGGGCGGGGGGGGGGGGGGCGGCGGAAGGCTAAACAGAAGAAGGGAGGAAAAAAAACAAAAACAAAAAAAAGATTTTTGTAGGCTTATTTGCTGGAGAAAATAAACTGAAAATCTCTGAATATTCTGTCTCTTGATAGGTACTTCATTTAAAATTAATTAATGGCATTAAGTTATATTTCAATAGGTATTTACTGAATTATCTGCCATAGTCCAGGGTCCATGTTAAAAGCAGCAATAAAAGCAGTCAAGAGGTTAAAGGGGGAGAGATAAAAGGAAAATCTATAGTTTCAATCTTATTTTTATAGCATATGTACATACAAATAGGCGGTTTCCATTCCAAGGTAAAAATACAATATTGTTAGAAGAGCATGAGAGTCACAGTGTGTCTTCATTTAATTTCTGAGTAGAACATGTAAACGGGGTAGAGGGCTTCCATTGATCAATACTAGAAAATATGACAGAATTGATTAAAATTATGAGTGCACTGATTTTAAAGATAGAAATATAAGCTAGGAGGATTCGTGTAAAGCCTCAAACAAAATGTTTTGTAATTCAAATTTTATTCTGAATGAAATAAGAGTAAGCTCTCTACATTTTTATGGCAAAAGGAAGTCTTAAAAATGTCCAAGGCCAAGTTTATGTTCCCTTTGAGTAGCCTATGCTGGATGATGAGTCTCAAGCTAAAGTTTTTTTATCAGTTCATGTTTCCTCAATCAATAACTAACGGTCTAGACTGCAGTTATTTGAATTTACTAAGACTTGTTTTGTGGTCTATTTATGGTGAATACACCATGTGCATTTGAAAACCATGCATTTTTGCACAGTTGCTTGTATATATGAGGTGTAGGAGACTGATAATTTTCAGATCTTCTGTGTATTTACTTTTTAAACAAATTTGTTCTACCAATTGGTAAATAATAATATTGATAATAATCTAGATTAGTGCAATAATCTATAACATTAACGTTGCATTAATAATCTTGATAAAAATTAAATAGCTAAGAAAATAGAGTGATAAGGGAAGACATAAATTCATTAGTTTCCTTTTACTTCATAGTGCAAATGGTGGAAACTGACATAATCAAAGACTTGGAAACCCCGTTGTGTTTAGTTTTAGCTGCTATTTCTTCCTAAGGGTAAGCAGTACTTTGACATCTGTCACTGCAGTTTCGTTTCCCCACATGTACCTCATATAAATAAAGGATTAGTATGTACTACTGTGTCTGTTTGTTTGGGGCCAACTTTTAACAAAATTCTTAATGCTCTATTTTATTTCCATTTGAAAAAATGCTTTTGATACAAATTAGATGCGTTCCAGCTTTTCTCTGTTATAAATAACATTGCTGCAAACATTCTTCTGATGTACCTTGTAGTATTTTTGGAGTGGAGTTGCTGGATCACAGGGAAGGCCTAGCTAGGTCGTCCTTCAACTGATGCTACCAAACAATTTTCCAAAGAGGTTTTATCAATTAACTGTCCCTCCACAAGTGTAAGAGTTCCGGTGTCTCCTTACTAACACAGGCTTTCCAACTTTTCATTGTTGCCTTTTGATGCCCTCTTATTAGGGTTTGCTTTTCATTCATCAGTGACTAAGAATAAAGGCACATTTTCATAGGTTTTTGGTCAATTAGATGTCCTTTTTTACAAGCTATGTGTTCAAGTCTTTTTGTAATAATTATTAGAAATTTCAAATTATAATCTGGATACAAGTCATTTTTCAGATGGATATATTAGGAATATCTTCTATTTCATGAGTTGTGTTTTTGCTGTTTTAATGGTTTCTTTGATGAATAAATAGGAAATTAGTACTGTGCAGTTGATCTTATTTTCTTTTATCATTGTCATCAGTGTTATCCTATTTATGAATTCTTTGCCTAATCGATTGTAGTAAAATGTTCTCCTATAATTTTTTCCATTATAGTAAATTTCATATAGAAAAATTAAATATGTTGCCTTAAGAATGTTATACTTCTTGAAAATTGTTTTTTGACTTTTGATCCCATAAATTAAGAAAAAAAACACACAACATATTTCATTTTAAAGAGGATACGATTAGAAAATTTGGGAATCAATTATAGAAATTCATTTTTATGTTTATTCTCTTCTCCTCAATCGAAATAGATAAAATTAATATACGTGAACATGACGTTATTTTAGCACACAACAGCTTTGACAGATGTCAAAGTGAGCGTTTGAACTAGTCACAGCTATACAGTTTATAATTTGCCATGATTAATACATAAAGCAATTTTCAAAATATACTGACGTTCTTAGAACATATACATCTCAAAATAGCCAATCCACACATGAAGCAACAGTCCTGCTTTCCATTTCAAAATCATATTAAACTAGGTAATGTTCCATTATCATAATTACCTCAGTGCGATCGCATGCTAGTGACTGCTGCTATGTTCCTGAAATTGTACAACCTTGCTCTGTGACTCACTACTAACCCCATTTCTGTGTAAGTAGCAGAGAACAGCCAAATGTTAAATTCATCAAGATAGCTATAGAACACTAATGAGAAGGACATTTCATGTCAGTGAATTTTGAAAAGCATAATCACTAGTGACTACCTCAAAGATGGGCTGATATGTATATAAGATAATTTATTTCCGACTTGAAGAACAGTATAAAATCATTGAGCTGTAGCTTGAAAAATATTCTAATCTGCACCTCTGTGTTTGAACCATGATATTGGCAGGACTATTTTTAGCACTAACCTAAGGAGATGGCTCTGAAGCTTAAGGTTAAGCAAAACTCCTTAAGACGGTAGGTCCTATAACACCGTGTGATTTTTAAATACACTTAGGGACTCGATGCACCTAGTAAGGCTACTTTCTGCTTCCCTTAGGACCGAATCGGGGAGAAGAGCTTAAATTCTGGTCATTGATGTTAACTATTCTTGTAGTGAGGTTGAGAGTGCTAATGAGAAAAGCCCAAACATTCTTTGTAAGTTCATTAGAAGTATAGAGGTTGAGTTTGAAGTCTGGCTGTGCCATTTACTAGCTGTATAATTTGGGGGAAGTTAACACTTCAATTCCCTCGTTTGGAAAAAGTTGGATTGAGAATAATATTTACCTCATAAGATTTGTAAGGATTTAGTAATATATACAAAACCTTTAGGAGAATGAGTGACACATATTAGGTAGTATTATATATAATACCTGACAGGAGAAAAATTCTGAGATGTTCTAAATTAAATTAGAACAGGCTGGAGAGTGAGAAAGAGACAAGGGTAATTAACCAGTTAATAGCTTTGGACCAATTAACAAAAGACTGCTTCCATTCCTGATACATTTCTGTATCAGCCACCAGAGGCCACAGCATCCTGCTCATGCATAAACTCTGTAGGACTGTTGCCACCACCAAACAAAAGCAGTATTTCCTCCTCATGGACCTTCACCTGTTCTAGAACTGTAGCCTCCACACCTCTTCCTGCCCCTTTTATCTGTAGCTAGTGTAAATTCTTTCAAAACAACTCACACATTTCCTCCCAAAGCATAATGTATGATCAAGACCATCAAGTCCAAGTCCAGGACAGTGGACAGGTTACCTCCTCCATCTAGTTCTGCCGCTGGTGGTTCACACTGCACTTACTCCTGAGGACCTAGTCCTTTCATGGCTAGCATTTGGCTCAGTAAACCAGCTTTCAGCTGTGAACATTTTGTTTGTTTCACATACCTTTATTATGCCCTGTAGCATATGGCAGGGCTTGTACGTACAGTCTGTTACTAATGAGAACACAATATCTCGGTAACAGATTAACATAAAGATAAGTGAAATATTTTTTTTTTTAATTAAGAAAATCCATTCAGTTTCAACAGACACAGTGTAGAAGTGGTTAACTAGTAGGAGTCCATTTTTCATTTAGTTTCCCTCCACTTGCTTTCCTTTCACTCTTTTCTATAATTCTGCCCCTCTACTCTACAAGCGAAGAATACATCTTCCCATCTCATCACCGCTCTAGGAGAGTCACTGCAGTCTGCTTTTCAAGGCTTGACAATTCCTCTTTCTTGTTCCAGGGAGAGTCTGCTTTTGAAGAAGGAGTTTTGAGCCCTCTTCCCTTCCTCTGTTCCATGATATATAGTCACAAATGGAGAATTTGAGGTTTCTTTCAGAACCAACTTGACGGATTTGCAGGTTATATGACTCAGTGGTTTTACAGTATCTGCCTTGCACTGGGTGATCCTCTCCCATCTCATCCATTTTCAAAGGGTAACAGGTTTGCTGTCCGACATTACCTTAGTAACTCAGGCAGGTATCAAACAAAGTAAGCATTACTTTGTAAGGAGTCAGGGATCCTCACCTAGCTATATCAAGAGCAGGAGCTTATTGTTAGTGGTCCCCTACCAACATTCACAAATTTAGCACCCAGATTTCTTTAGTGTAAGCTCTGCAGGATTTTCATGGTTTTTTCGTTTGTTTTGTGTTTGTGGGCAGAGTGATTCGTAACAAAATGCCTAAATTACACTTTGACTGCCAAGGCATTCATTTCAAAGAGGCATCCACTTCAAAGATGACTGTCTTGAATAAACACATTGCCAGCCACCGAACCAGATAAAGAATCAGGCCAGGTCACCTCCCCCAACTGAGGCTCCCTGGTTTTTGAGATCTTAGTTGATTTCAGTAACTGACCATTTGGGCTACTTGTTTGCTTGTTTATTTCCTCCTCCCATGTTTTAAATTCACCAATAAAAGTAAGTCTGTGAAACCCTAGGCCCCACCCCTCTACCCCAGTAAAAGCAGAATCCCAGACCCATGATCATTCATTCCCCCCCCCCTCCTATGACCTTGAAGGTGTGCTATGTAATTTGCAGGTCCTGTAAGTAAAAAACTCGTATCTTTCAAAGTTCCCTGATGGTTTTTGCTGAAGGGCATTTTGCAATCATAATTAAGAACCAGGAGGGCTGACCCAGCCACAACACCGGATATGGATAGGCTGAAACTGGCACAAAACAATTCCATAGTTGGACTTCGTTCCTGTCACATTATGTAGGGGGCACAGTGCATTTTCTGTCATTTGCTATTATAATGAACAACCACATTCATCAACAGACGGAATAGAAATTAATCCTGTTTAATTACACACTAGGTGAGGCATTGTTATTGTTTTTTGTTGTTTTTAAAGACTATTTTTAAAGAGCAGTTTTAGTGTCACAGCAAAATCAACAGGAATGTATATAAAATTTCCATATATTCTCTGCCCCATTATCAACTTGTCCCACCAGAGCGGTGCTCACTCATCACAACTGATGAGCTGCTGTCTCTTCTCACAATTTTCCAAGGTAATTCTATTTCATCCACAGCATCCTGGGCCAGTGTTTCTGAAGCCTATTGATATGCTTACATTCATCACTCCCCATATTGTTCAGTAGGGCAAACACTGCCTTTCTCCTCTTGGGATGATTGTTTTCTGTCCCTTCACTCTGGGAGGGTCCTGGGGTCTACCAGACGATCTCTAGTCAAGTCGGGTAGAGGACAGACAGTGTGGGAATTTAAAATTTTCTAAGTTGCTATTATGGAGTCAATTTAGTGGGTCAGAAATAATTCATAGGTTTATGTTGATATGTTTATACATTTTTTGAAATATGTTTTGTCCCTCATGCTAAATAAATTGTGGCATTTGATAATAAATTTATTAAGTGTTGATTTCAATCAATGTACTTCAAGGTGCTTTAGCACTTTTAGTAGTCATTTTTCATTCTTTTTCAAAGTCCTCAAAGGCATACATGTTTTCAAGGGCATGAACAAACGGACACGAAGACATACTTGAAACAGTTACCTGTTTTGGCTACTGAAAGGGACTAGAGATGCAGAAAATGTATGAGGCAATCTCTTAACCACTACAAACTCTGTTGGGTAAATTGTAGCAGTGTTCTTATCTTTTCCACCAGAAGCATCAGATACACACACTCCTTAGGTCCCACTGAAAAACACCTGCTGTCTTCAATTGAGACAGGCATTCCAAACTCAGTGAAGGGTGCATTAATTAGTCTCAGTTAATTGGTTCATTGTTCTGGAATCCACACATTCACTGCTTTTCTCAGACTTTTTAATACTATCAGCCATCTGTAACCCCATGTCCTCTTCTCTTTCTCTAGGAGGGATACAAGTGCATGTGTTCTCTTTTTCTAGGTGGGAGAAAGCCCTGGGAGGCTTCATCCAATTCCTCCTATAAAGGAGAGACACATATGCCCCTGATTCTTACATTGCAGTATTCTAGTCATTCCCTGTTTTATTCTAGATCAGACTAATCATCTCAAAAGTTTTCTACAATTGCCTTCCTCTCTGCCATGAATTAACTTATTTTTCCTTTTTATTTAAGAAAACATATATCCTTTTCAATCTCTTTGTTTGGGATGCTCTAGAATTTAGTTTATGGTTCCAAATCAAGTTTGTCTTATGATAAAGACTATTAGAATCAAGACTTTCTGCTTTTCTCACTCACTACCTTGAGGAGTCCTCTAAGCTTTGTAGCGTATTTCCCCGAAAATAAGACATATCTGGAAAATAAGCCTGAGCATGATTTTTCAGGATGACATCCCCTGAACATAAGCTCTAATGCATCATTTGGAGCAAACTTTAATATAAGACCTGGTCTTATTTTTGGGGAAACACAGTAATATACAAAATACAAACTTAGTCTCTGATATATTGCACTCCTAGAATGCTTCCCTAGTAAATTAATTCATAGTTAAAATGTCACCCCACTATACTCATTCTGAAATTCTGAGAACTAAACGCTGAGATATCAGTACCAATTCATTAACTGCAATACTGGACTGAATCTATTATTGTGTCCCTTTCAAAAGGCTGTTAGTCCGGGATCCAGACCTAGTATAAGCAGCACTTTACCTAGGAATTCCTTGATTTATTCAGGGACCTTCCTGGCTTGTCAAAGAGCAATTAATCAAACATTCTTTAAAAGTGTACTGTGAAATGGAAAGGGATAAGGGGCTGCATTTATAGATCATCTTCTTATGGAATCCTCTTGTACAAATATTTTTCTGTGAGGTTTTGGGTTTATTTATTTATTTTTTTCTAAAGCTGCCAAGAAAAGCCCAAGATTTTTCATTTAAGCATTTTTCCACTTTCTTAGTTCTGCCTTAACATCTAATTCCATGGGATGTGTGTTAAGTTTAGAGAGTATTCTGCATGCTATGTCTATTGCAATGTTTCCGTATAATTTTTCTATTACTTCAGATATCTCAGTATGCAATTTTTGTTTCTACAATATGCTTTCACTTAGGAGACACAAAAACAATGTAACAATCCTAAAATGTAGAGCTTTTATATTTATTTCTCCTCTCATCCTTAACAATGCCTGCATCATACACAGTTACAATGTTATTTTTAAGTAACCACAAATGCATATTCTTACTTTTGTCATTTAAATAATATCTGCAGTCCATTTTAAATAACTTCAATTAAATTATGGAAAGGCTTTTACTTGTTTTGTCTCCCTCCAAATTCCCCTTGATCTAATCCTGGATTCAATTTTTCCTCTGTGGACTAGTTGCATCATTAAAGAATACAAGGAAAAGATGAAATAAGATTACATCATTACATGCCCTCCATGAGATTCGTTAGAAAGAACCACCTGCAAGACCTAATTTTTATTTTAAAATAATGACCACATCTTCTTAAAAATCTCTGGTGCTATATTGACCATCAATACACTCCTTTCCTGGTATGAAAGCTAAACTCAAGTAAAAATCCAGGATAAGATGATATATATATATATATATATATATATATATATATATATATATGATCATATATAATCTTATATATATATTTATATATATAAATAAAATGGCCAATTATGTCAATGACTGATAATTTTCAAGATTGAATCGTAAAGAGAAGTTAAATTATCTTAAAATTAATACCTCAAGTCAGTAAGAATGCTTAATATTAACCCAGATCTGACTCGTGTGCTTAATGTGTATAAATTGGATGATATATCTTTGGGTGTCAGTTTTCTCAATTTATCGCTATGATTACATGGAGGTGTAATAATGCAACTATATACATTTTTCACAGTTAACTACATCAAAATGGCATCTTGAATTATCCCTTTACAACATCCTAAATTACCAAAAAGCACTGACTAAATTTGTGGGTAAAATGTGAATTTAATTCTGAGGATTATATCTGGGATCCCATTCTTTCTGTTCATCTTAGATATATATTGCATGTTGTAATTTTATTAAAGTACTATATGCCTTTACTGTATTTCCCTTATTTCCCTTATTGAATTGGGAGGGCAAGAAAGCAAAATGAGGGGGAAGACAGATTAAAAGGGATTTTTAGAGTTGTTGAATAAGTACGTATTTATATTTTTCTTAAATAACATGAGAGAAATATCAAAAAATAAATTTAAAATATTTTCCAAGCTTTTGATTTATAAAGCCAAGCTGACAAGCAACATTTAAAATTCTTACTATAAAAAAAAAAAAAAAAAAAAAAGAAAAAAACAACCCACAACAAAAATTCTTGTTTCTTTTTTCCATGTATAAGTGTGCTGTGGGCATCTTTGGTTAATAGTCACATCAAATCTACTTTTAGATACTTGGGAGTCAAGAGGATTAAAGGTGCATAAATATCATAAGAATGTGATTGTATTTTATAGGAATATAACAAATCCTGGCATTTATGGGTACAGAATGAAAGATACATGGAGTTAGAATGAAGGCATCCAAGAGTAATGAATTAACAAATGTAATTTCACTAAAAAGACAAAGTTAAATTCCAGATTTGCTACGTACACAATGAAGGTTTATAAAGTAAGCAATTAGGCAGTCTGAATTTTAATTTGTTCTTCTGAAAAATCAGAAAATTGATTTCTAAGTTTCTTGAAGTATTACATTTGTTACTGTATAAGCAAATATTTTGAGGATGATTAAATTTATTAAATATAATTTGTTGAATATAAGTACTTTATAGAATTTTACATACACTGTCTCATATAAATATTAAAATAACTCTAGAAAACGTCAATGCTACAGATGATAACATTGGAGGCGCAGAGGTTTTTCCCAGGACCATTCAGCTAGCAAGTTTTAGAGCTAGAATTCTGTCTTGTTTAATATAAAACTCATAAATTTAAGAAAGGTATAATAATACAATCAGTTTCATATCTTACCTACACCTTAGCCATAGTTTCTTCATGTTTACATTTTTATAAAAGCATCAGAGACTTCAGCTAGAGCATGTTATTGAAGTTAATCTTTATTGACACTACTAATGTTTCCAGCTAACTAAACTTTTAAAATTCTATTCAAGCATAAACCTTGTTTAACAGATACAGTATCAAACAACAGACTCCCAAATAATTAACCTGCTCTCATAATAGAAATATAGGAAAGTATAATTTGCTACCCCCAAATGTGTCTCTTGGTCATGAGAGTTTAGACTGATGATTTTTAAGAACCAAGACTTACGACATTCTTCTTTTAACCTCCCCCTTAATTGTCTAAAATAAAGGACCTGTTTCCAGAATAGAGCTATCACAAATATATTAGAGATGTCTACAAAGAATATGGGCTTACTGAATGGAGAAGGTATTTGCAATAGTACTTCTGAAAAAGGGTTAATATCCAAAATATATAAAGAACTCATACAACTCAAAAATAAGGAAATTTAAAAATCTGATTAAAAAATGGAGAGAGAATCTGAATAAACATTTTACCAAGGAAGACTACAGATGACCAACAGACCTATGAAAAGATGTTCAATATCACTAGCTATCACAGAAAAGAAAATCAAAAACAGAGGGAGATATCACCTCAGACCTGACAGAATGGCAATTATCAAAAAGACAAGAAGTAACATGTGTTGGCAAGGAGGTGGAGAAAAAGAAATTCTGTACACTGTTGGTGGGAATGTAAATGGTGCAGCCAATATGGAAAACAGTATGCAGGTTCCCTTAAAAATTAAGTCTAGAACTACCATATGATCCAGCAAGTCCTCTTCTGTGCTATTTACCCTAAAAATATAAAAGCATTAATTCATAAAGATTAACATATCCCTTTGTTCATTGCAGCATTATTTACAATAGCCAAGACATGGAAACAACCTAAGTGTCCATCAATGGATGAATGGATAAAGAAGATGTGGTATGAATAAAAAAAAAGAATAAATAAATATATATATATATATATATATATATATATATATATATATATATATACACATATATATATGTATGTATATATATACATATATTATAAACACACACACACATATATGTGTGTGTGTTATGTGTATACACACACACACACACACACACACACACACACACACACACACACAGAGGAATACTATCCAGCCATAAAAAGGTGAAAGATTGCCATTTCTGGCAACATGGATGGATGTTGATGGTATTGTACGCTAAGTGAAATAAGTCAGATGAAAAAGGACGAAAACCATGTGATTTCACTCATATGTAAAATATAAAACAAAAAAGTAACAAACTAACAAAACAAACATATAGATACAGACAACATAATGGTTGTTATCACAAGGGAAGGGGGAGGGGAAGATAAATTGGATAAAGGTGACAAATATATGATAACAGAAGGAAACTAGACATTGGGTAATGAACATTCAAAGTGTACAGATAATAAATTATAATGTGAACCTGACATTTACATAAATGTTATTAATCAGTGTTGTGAGGGGACACTAGGTAGGGCCTATTGGAGTCTGCTCTGTGTCCTGCTGTCTCTGTCTGGCTCAGAAAACATGTGTTTACCAAACATTGGCTTTTCCATCACCATGTGGATTGCCTTCCTTCCCTTTGAAGTCCCAAACCACTACCCTGTTCTCTTTAGCTTGAGGTGGCATATAAACCTCAACTGCCTGAATTGTTCTGGGACCAAACCCCATATATTTGTGGAACCTCAGTACATAAAAAATTAAATTGGACTTTCTCCTGTTAATCTGTGACATGTCAATTTAATTCTTAGATCAGCCAGAAGAACCTAAAAGGGTATATGATTTCTTTATCTTCCCAATAGAAATTTTACATTTATAGTTAGTTTTTATGTATAAATTTCTTAATCCCAAACTATATTATACTTTATATGATATGGTAGATTACATTGTCAAATAATTTCAATTGTTTGCAAAATATGGAATATGATATAATCATCAAATTAAAAAAATAACTTACAGATAATTATTATATACATTAGAAATAGGCATATGTCCCGTAGTGTTATAAAGCTTAGGAAATGTATTTAAAAAGATTTACTTTTCTCCAAGTAAATATACATGCTTAAGTTAGTTTACAAAGTTGTAATAAGAGAATGCTGAAAAAAATTAATTTGCATGAAAACATGAATTTTTGTTTTACTGTCTTCTACTATTACCCTTGCTTTTAAAAAGCCATATTTAAAGTATATAAAAGTATTTGCATTCCAGGTGTTGGTAAATATGAAGCTAAGTGATTACTAATAGTAAGTTGTTGAAACCTAACCTGAACTTAGTAAGATTTACTTACTTGTTAGCATTCTCCTCCTGGTAATATTGAGAGAGAAAAACAAAAAACAAAAAACAAAACAAAGAAGAAAGTCTCTTTCCAACAGAGTAACAGAGTACTTGACACTGCTGAGTATTTTCTTGATGTGGTTATACTTACAGAAAATAATGTATATGAGTTTTGCTTGTAAACATTTTCACTCTAATTTACCTTCACCACAGAATGTGGCATTTATTTGAAACCCAGGATACAATATTTAGTGGCTCAATACATGTTTACGAGTCGCTTGCCACATTATTAAAAACAAAAAAGAAGACTGCATGATGTTTCCTAAATACACACATAGGGAAAAATAAATAAATGCCAAGATGTGGTCATGACTTTAATGTTTACTTTGAGAACGCCTTGATCTACTACTACATAATACAATTTTGATGTATTATTTTAGTGAATATTTCAGGTTACTAAAAACATTTAAAATTATGTTAAAACAAAACAAAACAAAAAAACCCAAACAACTTGGTTGTTATAAGAAACTACCAATTAAAAGGACTTTAGAGTCAATACAAGGGAATATTAAGCTGTTTTCTAACATTCAAAACTGTTATAACAAAATTATTTGGGCACCAAATTAATACAAGACTCTCTGTGCAACAGACAATAAAGACTTTAATAAGATGTTCTATCTGCTCCTAAGAGTTTTCTGTCTAAAAGCTTCAGAAAAGTATTTCTTTTGAACAAGTAGTCCATAATCACTTAATCAATTTATTTTTACTCTTTTGTAATCCATAATATTTACATGACCTAATTTTTATAGGATGGCTTAAACCAACATGTTGTTAGAGAATGACTTGTGTAATCCTAAAATTCATATATTGAAGCCCTGCCCCCCAGTATCCCTGAATGTACACTTATTTGGAGATAGGGCCTTCAATTAGACAGTTTAGTTAAAAAGGGGCCCAGAGGGTGGGACCCAAAATCAATAGGACTGGTGCTTATAAGCAGAGAAAAAGTATATCAGGGATACAGCACAGAGAAAAGGCTATGTGAGAACATTTAAGTTCTACTCTCTTAGCAAATTTAATCACTCAATACAGTATTATCAACAATAGTCACCATGCTTTACATTAGATGCTCAGACTTGACTCATCTTAGAGTTGAAAAAGGTCAATATATGAGGTGATGGATGTGTCAACTTACTAGATGGGAGGAGGGATTCTTTCACAATACATATGCATACAAAATCTCTATGATGTACACTTTCAATATACCACAATTTTATTTGTCAATCATACCTCAATAAAGTTGAAAGAAAAAGAAAGACTATGTGAGGACACAGCAAGAAGACAACCATCTTCATGCCAAGAAGACAGACCTCAGGAAAAACCAAACATGTCAATACCTTGAACTTGAATAACCTTCAGAACTGTCAGAAAATAAATTTTTGTGGTTTATTCCATCCAGTCTGACATTTTGTTATGGCAGCCCTTGCAAACTAATACATATTTTATTCTTTTTAGTGTGCATCATTGTAATACATACATAAACAAAACTGAATAGAACAGAATAATTAAATTTCCATGGATGTACTACAACAAAGATAAACAACGGTCCTTTCATGGCCAACCACGTCTCATCTTCACCCTCATCCAACTCCTCCTTTCTTGTATTATTTAAATACCATTCCAGACATCACACATTTAATTCTTATTATTAAAACTGTATTTCTCTAAAGAGAAGGACTCTTCAAGAACATACAACCATGGTGCCATAATCAAACCTGTAATTATCAACAATGCTGAATTACCTTTATTTATATATACCAAAAGATAATAAATGATATTGTTCAAGTGAATGCTCTTAAAAATTAACGCAGAATTAAAACTTGGCACAAGAAATAATTTTCTATGAATATCTTTGGAAATGTTTTACTTTCAGTTTTAGAGAAACTGAAAGTCAAGCAGACACAACCCATTACACACAGGTTCTTGATATAAAAAAATGACAAATCCTCTAGTAAGAAGACTTGATAGAACTACTTGTCCCATGTAGCTCATTCCAAATTCACATGGAAATTGGCTTGATACAAAAGAAATACAAACTTCTGTAGTTACGACAGGAGGTAATTTTGCAACTTGGAACAAGATGCCGGCTGACAGTAGGCTCCTACCCTCCCACAGAAACTGGGGGTCAGGAGCGCTATCTTCCTTACTGTTTCCATATTGAAGAGATGCAGCCCAGGTCCTTGAAAGACATTCCTGGGTCACAAGTTGGCATAAGCCTTATTTAGTTTTCAAAAGGATTTTGCAGAGAAGATGAAATAAAATTTTAAGATTTCTAAAATAAATGTTCTAAGAAAAAAAGAAGGGGAATAGTTTTCCTTATTTTCAGCATGGCGAATTAAGTCACGTATTTTTAATTTAAGCTTTTTATATTTAATTTTTATTTCTCCTTTATCTTTAAATCAACTGCCACAACTAGATAGTCTATGCTCTCTAAAAAAAAAGTTTAAATTTGTCTTTGCTGCACCAGCACGTATGACGAGATACTACATCACCTGTATAAATATTCCAGACTTTCTGAATTACAGATTGATCCAAATTCTCCAGGGCATTCTCTCTACTAAATGAAAAAGATTTAGCTGATGAGTTTGAGAAATATTTCTTCCAGCAGATTTTTAAGTATACACAATGAAAATTATCTCTGAAAATTATTCCTGATAATATTAGTGCAATGACAAATAATATTTTTCTGAATTTCAGTTAATTTTATTGAACAGTAGATAAGTAGAATCACTCAAACACAACACTGATTTAATAATCTCATTCTACTCAGAACCAGAACACTTTATCAGAAACATATAGCGTTTGCTCACATTTTTATATACATTGTATTATGATGCTTTAGTCCTTTGGATTTTTTTTTTTTTAATTGATGCCCCAGAAGCATTTTCAGTGATTAGACAAAAAGGGAAAAAAAAGTAGTCTCCTGGGTGTTTAATAAGAAGTGAAAAAAAAAATCACTCATTATAGTATAATAATAGTAAAAAACAAGTCAAGATATTTTATATATATATATATATACTACTAGATAAAATGTGTTGTCATCAGGAAAAGTTTCTGAAGCTAGCATCTGTTTTGTGAATGTATGTACTACGTAAGGAAAAAGAGAAATTAAAAACAGAGGCTTAAGTCAGTCCAATAAATTTAATAAAGATTAAAAAGAAAATAAAGGAAGAGACTTCCTCTCTTAGAGCATTTACTTTAGAAAATCTGTAATTGTAATTTATTTCTTCACCTCTTTGAGATGTATTAAAATCCTTTTAGAAACTAAACAAGACTTAGGCCTGCTCTGTGACCCAGGAATATCTTTCCCAAGGACCTGGGCTGCATCTCTTCAATATGGAAACAGTAAGGAAGATAGTGCTCCTGAGCCCCCGTTTCTGTGGGAGGGTAGGAGCCTACTGTCAGTGGGCATCTTGTTCCAAGTTGCAAAATTACCTCCTGTCATAATGACAGGAGATGTTTATTTTTATTTTGTGTCAAGCCAATTACCATGCAAATTTAGGATGCAGTACATGTGACAACAGTGCAGTCAAGTACTCTTACCTGAGGAATAGTCATTGTTTATCTGAGAATATGTAACAGGTGGTATCGACTTTGGTTTTATAAAAGGGTGTGATTTCTTTTTGACTTTGCAATCTCTCAGTGCCTTGTCTGGGATGCACATCAGAATCTGCTTTAATGCTCATGCAATAACAAAAATGTTTTCTTTTTCTACTAGTTTTGTGGGGAGAATTTCTGTGTTGGCAGAAAATTTTGTTTTTAATTGTTTCCCTTGCATCTCTGTATCTGTCTGTCTGTCTACTTTTTACCTTACTGGGCCAATTAGAAGATTATAGCTGTTAATATCTTCAGAGAAACATGATGTTGTGGAAAGGGCATTGCATGATCCACGAGAAGCCTAGTATATCTCCCACTCAAACTCAGTTTGCATTGGTGTATGTTGTCCATGAATCAAATTTCAATGATATGTCAATAAATGCCTCCCTAACTACCAACACATTTTTTAACGGCAAAGGAGTAATGCTCAGAGAAAGTTTTTTTTTTAAATCATAAACCAGAATATATGTTTAATTATAATGAATTATTATATTAGCGCTATTCTTTCTATTACCTGTTCATCCTAATAATTATACCTAATGCCAAGGCTATCACTGCAGTCATAAAATTAAATTATTTTTCTTCATAAATATCTATTTTTAGCACTAACTATTCTTTACTCATGGTAATGACTTAACCTTCAAAATCTAGAGAACTATAGAGAAAATATTTCTCTGTTTCTTCAATGTTAGTGACTTCCGAGCAATTCTTACTGAAACTTGTGACCTGTACTAAAAACAAGCCTTAGGAGATAATTTATAACTGATTATATTGTGAGAGAACTCCAGAAATATTACCTCCCCAGAGATATATATTTACATTTCAAGGAGTGATGAGACCCTTTGGTAATATTCTTGAGTTGCAAAGTTAGTAACTCTGATCCTCTTTCCCCTGAGGAGATTTATTTATATACCAAAGAGATAGAGTAAGAAAAATGAGAATCCTTCCTATTATGTTTCAAAAGAAACTCTCTTATATGGGGAAGAGGGAGAGCTGCCCTTTTCTCTATATAAGCAGAGAAAAATCATGTTGGGTTGGCTCTTTACGTACAATGCATAACCTGTATGTGTGGGGTTATATCATGTCACACTAGAGGCAAGAATCAGGACATGTGGGAACCGTGCAGATGCAAGCAAAGGAGCCATCCATTCTGCTCTAAAAACCTATCTGTTTATTCAGGAAAATGGTAACATAGATATTAAAAAATGAAAATCCCATAGATGCATATGTGTTATGCTTGTTCTATGAATACATTTGATTCCCTGTGTTTTATTGAGTAAGTCTAGACTTTTTTTAATATCGATACAAAAACAGGGATGATGATAGTTATTGAAACAAATATGGAATTACAATAACATTTTCACAATGCATTTGTATAAGCTATTGTGTTTAATAACAATCATCAACACTTAGCACCAAAGAACTTTAAAACTCACATAAGACATTCAATTATTTATAAGTTTCAATATTTTACTTTTCATTCTTAACTTCACACACCCAGCAGGAAGCAAGAGGAAAGCTTTAAAAGACCTGAAGGATATTGTGGAGGTTTTAAGACTTAAAGCAATAAACAAATTATATCGTATTCATCAGGCATTGCATCTAGTTCACTAATTAATTTGAAAATAAATTCAATAGCTTTCATTAATACTATTTTGAGATACCTGCATCCCTTTTGTTTGAAGATGGTACTGGCTATATGTGCATGGCAGGATGATGGAAATAGCACAGATCAGCTCCTGCTTTGAAATTCCTAAGGCCAAACATATACATTTGTGGCTAAGATAATGTTTTATGATGTGAATCTTTTTTTCTTTTTTTTTTTCTTTTTTCTATATGCTCTACCATTCCAAAGGGCTTTGCTTTCATTGTCCTAGGGAAGAGATTCGGTTGTCAGGCAATAAAGTTGCTTATCAAACACGCTCCAGTTTTTTCTTCTAAAAATGTATGGAACGAGAGATATTTGGAGGGTGCACTTTTCACTTTGGTACCAGCTGAGGACCTAGATTCCAGTTTCAGTGGGATTTTCCTTTTTTTGTCCCTCAGCATGAGGGCGGTTCATGATATTCAAAGAACTTGTAAGGTGGCTGGGGCCAAGGAGTCAGGAGAAGAGACAGATGGGGAGTGGAATGTGGAACTCTAGCAGGATACCCTAAAGTCCTGCCTTTTTCTGCTTTTTCTCGAAGAGATTCTTTTGGACCCTCCCTCCACTTTCAGTTTCCCTTTTTCCCAACTTTTTGTCATCCTCCTGAGGATATGGGGGCTGGAGTCCAAGCATTCAGACTTCACATGTGTTCCTAAGTGACTGTCCCTAAGATGGATGCTGTACCACGATAGAGTCCTACACTGAGTACTGAAATCACATTATCTGGATTGCTTTGAATATCCTCAAGGAAATAAATCTTGACAGTTTTTAATATGATTTATTTTATTTTTTGTACAGATTTAATTTATATACAGCAATGTGCATAAACCTTAATTATACAGCTCAGTAAATTTTTATATATCTATACAAATTCAAAACCTCTACTTAGATCAAGATATTGAACATTTCCATAACCTAAGATAATTTCCACATTCTCCTTTCACCAATATTTCCATCCCACCTTCAACTCAGGACAATAACTGTTCAGATTTCTATCAAAGTGGCTTAACGTTGAATAAAATTGAAGGTCTTTCCCTTACTAACCTCACAATGCAGAAAGCTTCCTAAAGTACCCTGATCCTAGACTGCAAGGTATTCCTCTTTAGAAAGAAAAACAATCAGAAAAGATGACCTGTTGAAAATAACATTTGGTGGTCCATTTTACAAAAGATGGCCAAACATACTATTTCCTTGTAAAGAATTCTTAAATAGATAGCCTCAAGCTACACACATTTAGGAGCCAATGAAACAACATTTTCAAAAATGGTCAGCATGTGAGAAAGCAAAAGTAACAGATCAATAGAAAAAATAAAACATAAACCAGTGAGCATGCAGAAAAATGCAGGAAACAAAATAAAAATTAACTTCAGAAAATAGCTATTATTTTCAGATATATTGTAAAATATACTAAAGCTACGATGCAAGAATAGAATGCTATGACAGAAAAGAAGCGTTAAAAGAGTAGAATGGAGTTCTAGGAAATACCAAGCATGTGATTATATAAAACAAAATAATGAAAGAGTTATTAGGGTAAGTTAAGAAATTCTTCCAGAGAATAGGGAAGGAAAGAAAAGAAAAGAAAAGAAAAGAAAAGAAAAGAGAAGAGAAGAGAAGAGAAGAGAAGAGAAGAGAAGAGAAGAGAAGAGAAGAGAAGAGAAGAAGAGGAGAAGAGAAGAAAAGAAAAAGAAACAGGACAGCAATTTTTAGAAAGGCATATCTATGCAGGGGTTCCATACTTCACTAATGTTTGTCCAAAATGAGAGGACAGAGAAAACCATGCATAATAAATCAAGACAGAATACACACAAATCACAGATACTGATGGATATGAATCTACAAATAAATGTCCACTCATTGCCCAATGAATATGGCAATATTCACACTGCGAAATACTTGCATGTACTTTTAGAGACCAAGAAATAAAGAAGCAATCTCAAAAGCTTTCAGAGAAAAAACAGGCGATAGGCAAAGAAAAGGAATTTTGGTGAGAGACTGTATACAAAAGCATTGATAGAGAATGGTGTGATTAGGTGCAACATGAGGGAAATGCAGAAATGTCTTTAAAATTCTGAATGTGGTTGATAGATGCTAGTAAGCAGCCCCTCCCCCCCTGCCCCCCCTCTGCCCCCCCCCCCCCCCCCCCCGTTGGAACCTTTTCAGACATGGAGTAACAAGAAGGGCTTGTGGGCTCAGGGAGATTTTCATGTTCTGCATATACATTTGCATGTTTGTATTCTCTCTATTTTCTTTGCAGAGCTCTCTACTTTCAATTCCCCCTTTCCCCAAACTTTTGTCGTCCACCTGAGGAGATAGGGGCTGAATATCTCTCTGAAGAAGATATTCAAAGATGGTTATGAATTGATACAAAAAGGTAATGGAAAATACTACATTGTTGATGCGGTAGATGGGGAGAGATAACATACTGCATACCCCTTTATTTTAACATTTTATAAAAAGTTTGAATTTGATTAAAATGTTTTATTCCTATTTTATTTAATATTCAGGATTATTGCCTTATAAGTACTTGTAACACAAATACATAGGATGTATTTTCAAATGTATTCACCCAAATCAATATCATGGAACATTCATACAGAATCTATGCAAGAGCAAATAATTATTTTTATAATTTAGAGTATAGGAAAATGCACTGTGGACAGGATATTTTTTGTTTCTTCTTAATTATAATTAAACATTGGTTTCTAGGAAATATATGGAGCTATACAACTACAGAAGTGCTAAGCTGGAATAAGGTGCTTTATTCATAATACAGTAGAGAAATCAAGTATAGCATTAAATGGTTTTGCATGGGTTGGCAAGCGTTGAACAGTTTTTTTTATTTTTTATTTTTGGCATAGATTCCATGTGCCAAATATCTGTGATGCAATGTAACTTTTAAGTTATTTATGGACACTATAAATCATTTTCATTAAAAAAACTGTATCTTAACTACTACCGCAGATTTTGTTTTGGTAGTAACCTGCCTGTTTCAATTTTACCTGCTTCAGCTCCCAAAGGAAACTGTTATTTCCATATTCTTACCTGTTTGCAACAACTCAGGACAAGTGGATAGTAAATCAGTGAGAAGAGCAATTTTACAGCAGATCAAAGATGAAACACTAGGCATGGAGTGCACTGCAATGATTGTTTGATTGCTTTTTCTGTTTCATCTTCAGAAAGACCTATCATCACCGAAGGCAGTCATAATGCAGTGACAACGGCATTGGACTTGACATTCAAAAAACATAGGTCACCAATCTGCTTCTCCCTACTTGTGTGAACTTGATCAACTCACTGATGATTTATGAGCCTCCTTTGTTTTTTCATACAAAACTTAAATAATACTAGGTTGAACTGCATGAAATTGTCTATATTTGACCATTTTTAACCTCAAGAACAATAATTCCAGATGATTCATTCTTACAGAAGTTATCTCATTCTACCGCTCTGTATACAAAACCGGCAAATAAATGGGGAAAAAGTTTGATAAAATGCCATGTGTGAGCATTAAGTTAGTCCACCTGAAAATATTCTACTTAAATTTAAACATTATTATCAGCATCAACATTTTTGTTGACAAGTTTTTGTCCAAAGTCAAAGAATAAGAAAGAAACCAATTAAAATTATAGTGACATTCTTGTATTAAATTACTATTATTAAATCTATTCATTGCAGGATTCTTAAAACATAACAAATCTAGTTATCCTGTCTTAACTGATGTGTAGCATAAGTTAGAGGAGAGTAAACAAGTGTATTAGAATCAATTAGATTTGGGCTCAGATTCCTTCTTCGTCACTTATTAGTCACATCACTGCTAATTCTGGCCTCAACATTTTTTCTTAAAATGAGAGAAACTGGGCCTCCAAATAAATAACTTTCCAAACAAAGGATGAGATTATGCTAATCAATCTTTTGCAACTCAGTTACACACAAGTGGTTTGATATATACAAAATAAGTTCGTTTTATTTAATTTTTGAAAGCTTCTAAGTGATAGTGATATGGCACATACTTTTTTAATATATTAGAAAACAATAACATCTTTGCATAATAATAGAGTTTAATGCTAATGGTGAATTTATTTTATACTGTGGGGTTCATCTGCTTTTTTTTTTTTTTTTTTTTTTTTTTAATACAGTAGACTTTGCAATGTAGTGGATTCACTCTTGAAAGACTAAGAGACCTAAGAGGCCCTGGCCCTGTTAACATGGTTCTACTTCTACATATGCAGACTTTCCCCCAAAGATTCAGAAATCCACATGTTAGCTGCAGGCTTATACAGGATTTGTATGATACATTAACAAAGGTTACAATGTTTAGACATGTAAATGTGCTGAGAATATTCAAATGTGGACATTGTATGGCCACATGGCAACAGACCCTTTCTTTCATCGATATTAACTCAATGACTGTCATGTTCCTGTCATGTGTCCACGCCATAAAAATCAACTAACTTACAGAATACTGTTATCTTTGCCTTGACTGGCTAATGCCTAAAATATACACCCTCAGACAATATTGCTGTCTCCAGTCCCTATAATGAAGAAACTCAGAGCGTTTAAATTTTCAGAAAGCTACTGATAGTGCAGAAACTGGAAATGCTGTGACTCTGTAAACATTTCACAACATTCACATATTGTAGGCCCTATTCATAAGTAAGGCTTGTCTTTCTATTTTCTGTGCAATTGCTAGGAGATGAAAGCATCTTATCATTCGATATCATTCCCCTTCTTCTAATCCATGTGACAGACTTTACCGGTTTAAACCCAACAGTAACATTAAACTTGCCATTTAACAAAACAAGATGTATGTATACCAAAAAGGCTAATGTCACAATAAGGGCACTAGTGATGCGTGTTGATATGAGATACGATAAAGGCATTTGCAGCTTTACTGACCATCCTCTTTTACACAGTGCAATCTTTTTGATAAAGTAACCAAATTCAGAGTATGTCCAACAGAAACTACGATGATGGTGTTCTGTACATGAGATGGCATATATCACTACAGCTTCAGTCCCTAAACTGTGATAATTTTTAAATGACATATTTTGTGCCCAATTAGAATATAAAAACTTAATATAGCTTCTATCCAATTATTTACCGAATTAAATGAAAATGTAACACATTCAACTGTTAATAAGCTAAAGGGATATGGTAAAACCAGTTACTGGCTGGATTTATCGAAAAAATATAATTTCCTGGAGCAGCTGCAATCATTGCAACTTTTACTGACTTTTTATTTATGGATATTAGGGTGTAAACAAGGAGCCAACATATCTGTATATTATTTAAAAAGTAGATTTCTAGGAGATCAACTCATTCTTGTTTTTGTTGTTTGCCTGTTTGTTTATTTGTTTGTTTTTACCTTTATTTCAGTAGTTCCCTACACTGAAAATCAAGGATTATTTTCCTGGTATAATATATTAACTTATTAGCGCAAAGCTATATAGATTTATTATGTGTACTAATGCCTCTAGAGTATGCATGTATACATATGTATGGTACGAATTTGAAATATACTTTTCTGCCCAGTATAGGACCACAGAGAAAGAGAGAGAGTTCCTTGAGAAATATGTTTCTCCCCATCATCATTTTCAGGAACCCTAACATAAACATTAATAATGTCTTGTTTACTTTTTGTCCAATAACACAGGCTTTGGGTTGAAGATGGTGTATTAAATTACTATTTCATTACTGTTTCAGTAATGAAATTACTGTTTCATTACTATAGAAACATGGCCCTGAGCTCTACCTGTGCCTCTGGGCTAGAATAAGATGTGATAAGAGAGTCAATGCAGGATATGAAGAAAATATTACCCTGTCCATACTGTCAAATTTGGCACATCAGATAGGGAGGTGAATATCCACATGGAAGTCCCAAATAGGCAAGGTGATGCGATTACACTTCTTCCTACCTCCATCAAACCTGAGGCATATAATTTAACTATTTTAATTATAAGGTTTACATCTTAATGGCTTCAAATAAAGGAGACAGTCATTGAAAATAATGGTCTTCTCGTAACTCAACCATAAGAATCAGATAACTTATCCCTAAAGTACTCTCTGATCTAATAGATAAAAGGTTGTTTTTATATAATCCAAAACAAATGGCACTGGACTTTCTAACTCTGGCTCACCTGAGTGAGAGTTACCAGGTAGCAACATGTCCTGATGCAGAATATAAGCCAGCTTTCCTAACACGTCACCTATCCTAACACATGACTATCTTAATACCTACTCATATTTACTGCTTTAGCTGAACTTCAGGTTAAAACCTAATTCCTTGGCTAGGTTTCTTAAAATGTTATTAATCATTTCACTACATTCCATATGATAAGTTAAAAAAATTAGTAGTATGGATTATTCCATGATTTAAACATTTAACTGAAAACCCCCTTCAAAGGCTGTCATACGCCTTTTGTCGTGAATGCACAGTGACAAGTTTGTGAACGTAATTGTCAGAACTTGTATGTTGTTTGTTTTAAAACGCTGTACTTTTTGAATGTGTTTTTTGATATAAGATCACTGATACATATATAGGGGTATATTTTGTTCCATACCATGGTTGTCATTATTTTCTTAATTGTGCCCTTGAAATAGAAGATTTTAGTTTTGATAAATGCAGTTTATCATTTTTTCTTTTATTATGCATTTTCTGTGACTTTTCTAATCCGTAAGTATCTAACCTGAGGTCACAACAATCTTCTTTATTTTCTACTAGAAACATGTTAGGTTTAGATTTTACGTTGAGGCCCATAATCCATTTTGAGATAATTTTAATGATTTATTTGAGAAAAGGTTTGAGGTTCATCATTTTCCATATGGATATCCAGTTGTTTCAGCATAATTTGTTGAAAAACTATTATTTCCCCATGAATTGACTTGGCATGTTTGTCTAAAATCAATTGACCATATATTGGGTTGTGCATCTATTTATGTATTCTTTCTTTTGTTCCATAATATTTACGTTATCTTTATACTGATTCCACGTTGTCTATATTGCATTCGTTTTAAAATGTGTTCTAAGATCAAGAAATATAAGCTTTCAATTTTTTCTTTCAAAATTATTCTGACTATTCTAGGTTCTTTGCATTTCCAATTTTAAAATCAGCTAGCCAATTCCTATATAAGAAAAGCTGCTGGGATTGTGATTGGGACTATGGTTAAACTATAGATGATTTTCAGATAAAACAGGTATTTTAACAATATTGAGTCTTTCATTCCAAGAACATTATTTATCTCTATTTATTTATGTTCTATTTAATTTAGTAAAACATTATTTATGTTCTATTTAATTTAGTAAAACATAATTTAGTAAAAATGAGTTTTCAGTGCATTAACTTTATATTATTTTATAAAATTTATTCCTTATTTAATGAGGAATTTCTCATTTATTGAGGCTTTGAAAATAATTAATTTTGTTTTCCAATTTTTCCTTCCAGTATATAGAAACCCAATTTATGTATAGTCTTTTTATCCTGGAATAGTCCAGGATATGTATTTACTATATATGTCATTTATTATGTATCATAGCTTTTTTGTGTTTTTATTGACATTTTCTACAGAGACAGTCATGTTTAATTATTTTTAATTCATCATTTTTATGTTTCATTGTACTGGCTAAAACACCTAGGAAATGTTAAATATATGTGGTGAGAACTTATATTTTAGCCTTTCACAAAAACATATTATACTATCTGTCCTTGTCTTTTATCAAGTTGAGGAAGTTCTATTCTTAGTTTGCTGAGAGTATCATGAATTCTTAGTATATATTTTGTTAAGGGGTTTTTACAAATGAAAATTTTCATAGGCCTGCAAAGTACAATGTCACATGCAAAAGTTTAAATTTATTACAAAAATGCTCCTAGATGTTTCTAAGGAAAAAGGAAGGAGGTGAAGCATGCTCTTGGAATATTGAAGGAATGATGAGGAATTATCTAAACTGAAGTATGTTAGAGTAGTAAGAACAAAAGTAAACCTCCTCAGGAGCAAGTCAGATACTTAAAATGATTTTTAGAGAAGAACAATATGCATGGTGTTATTAGTAAGGATATATCCTAGGTACAGATGAAGTTGACTTTTATCCAAAATTTTATATCTCAAATGTGGTACATAAATACAAGGTGTGCAATAATCAAAGCACTTTATTGCTTTCAACAAAGAAATTTCAGAGAATAAATCATAGTTGACTGGAGAAAACAAAACAGAACAAAAAAAAACCAGGCCTTCCTTTTCCTCATTGTTAAAGGATTATCCCATATAAATATCCCTTGTATGGGTGGAGTCACAAAAAAGAAAACCATATGACAATCTCATTAGAAGCAGAAAAAGCATTACATAATTTGACATACATTTATTAAAAACTCTCAGAAAACAAGGAAGGAGTGTGACTTTTCTAAAGATGATATAAGAAATCTATGAAACAACTATAGATGATATATCCTATGGTGAAGAATAAATGATTTCTCCCAACTGTCAGTATAAAGGGAAATATTTCAGTTTGTATCATTCCAACTTAACATCATGAAAAAGACCCTGGCCAGTGCAATAATGCAAGAAAAGTAAATAATATAGACAATGGAAAAAACAAAAACAAAATCTCTTTGCAGATTACAAGATTGCTTTCAAAGAAAAATCATAAAGCACTGGCAAATCAGCTAGAAGAACTAAAAACTTAATTTAAAAACATTGCAGGACATAAAGACAGATAAAAAACAATTATATTTAAATACTTATAGATTTAATACATTTCAAAAAAATCCCAGTAGAATAGTTGGTAGAAATTGACAAGCTGACTGAAAATTTTATATGAAAAAGGAAGATACTGAACTAGCCAAAGCAATTTTGAGAAACACAGAACAAAGTTGGAAGGATTACACTACTTGATTTCAAGACTCACTATAAAGCAACTACTAAAAATAGCACAGTGTGGTACAGATGAAAGGGTAGACACATAAATCAATGAAACAACACAGAGCCCAGAAATAGAACCACTTGTATATAATCAATTGTTTTTACACAAAGTTATAAAGACAATTCAGTGGAAAAAGGGTACCTTTTTCAACAAATGGTGTTGGAACAATCAAATAGCCATATAAAAAAAGAAAAGAAAAAGAAGCTTGAACTATATTTTGTACCACATACAAAAATTCATGTGGAAATAAATCATAGACTTAAATATAAATCCTGAAACTAAGAAACTTCTAGAACAAAAATTTTAAAAAAACTTTTTTTTTTTTTTTTTTAACTATCATGGATTTGTCAGAGATGTTTTGTATAGGACACAAAAAGCATGAAACCTTAAAAAATTGTTAAACTTCAAGAAAATTAACAATAATGTTCTTCAAAAGACTTTTTTCAGTGAAAAGGCAAACTACTATTTAGGAAAAATATTTTTAAAATAAATATTTAATGTGGTTGGTACCCAAAATACATAAATTTCTCTATAACTAAAAAAATAAGAGGAAAAAAAATCCAAAATTTTAAACAGGAAAAAGATGCAAACATTTAAAGAAGATTCACACATAATACATAAAGACATGAAAAGCTGTGCAACATCATCAGCTATGAGAAATGTAATTTAAAACCATAGAGAAATAGCATTACCTACCTATCAATAAATTTTTTTAAAAAGTGACAATATAAATTGTTGGCAAGAATATGGAAGGTTAATTTCAGAGGTTATTTTCTCATGACTATAAGCTCCCAGTACATCAAGGAACTAGAAATGAGCTTGCTATATTAAAGCTAAGTGGAAGCCTTGTTCCATTTACCAAACTAGAAATAGGCAAACCCTGCACAATCACATAGAGGCTCAGTATAAGACAATCATCTATCCTGATTGCTGAGTGCATCATGTAGCTGTTCACTTGAAAACTAAATTTGAATCATGCACACGGCACAGCAGATTTTAAATTCTACTACTCGATCAGGTTGAGAACCCCTAACTGAGATGTTAATGTAAAACTTGGTCTTGAACTAATGGTGTATGGCAGAAGGAAACAAACAAAATACAACCTAAAATTTTCCCAAGGGACACTTCCGTAAACCAGAACAGAGCACACGTTACTCTCACAATATACTTCTGAAGATGAGTTCACTTCCACAAATACAGAATACACGAGGGGATAAACTCTTACTTAGAAAGCCCGCAATCCTACACACAGGAGCATTTCATAGCATGAACTAGTGTATAAATAAGAGAAGTACTACAGTCTGTAGAGCAGTAGGGAAAGATGATTTTTATTGCAGCCATTTAGCAGAAGCCTCAAATATCAAGTAAAAATTGAGTTTGGGCCCTGCCTTGGGTGTATATATCACATAGTTATATACTATCAGGAGAAACAAAAACACAAAATATTTCAGATTTCAAAATACCAATTATTATATAACTGAGTGCTATTATTAGTATTCTGGTTTAATAAATAAAATGAAAAATATTTTAATTCCTTACTCTGTGGAAAAAAAATGATGACAAGAGTTAGCATTTGATACCAACTCAATGGACATGTTTGGGACATATTTTAAAGTAGATGAATTAATTGGATGCTTCTAAAAATTGTGATTTTTTTCTGTTTAAAAGGACTTTTTTATTTCACTCTGCTTTCCATATTAATAACTTGATTTGCATAAAAATATACCTATCTGTTTACTTTCTCTTATTTATGAATACATTTGAATCTCCTCTCAAAATATTCCTACAGTAGCTATAAGGTAACATTTGTTATCAAAAAAGAGGAAATAATAAATGTAAAGTCTTTAGGATAGCCACTATATCTCCTTTAAAGACATCTCTCCCAAAGATATCATGTATAGAAGTGATTGGGGCAGCATTCAAAGATTTATTGACCAACTCCACGGTTTTTATCCTGATTTCAATATAGAGTAAATGGCCACTCAATTTTGTGTGCTGTCATGCTTCAAAGTTCTATTTAAAATTTCCTAATACAGTCTCTGGGTAAAATGGCAAATTGTTCAAAAATAATTGGGCTAAAGTATATATGTACTGGGGCGCCAAAAAATGTACACATTTTAAGAGATGTTAGCTGTATGTTACTTTTTGAAGTTGAATTGAATTACGGTAGCAATGTATGACATTCGCTCAAAAGATGGCATTAATCAAATGAATGCTAGTGTCATTCATTGCATTACAATTTTAATAGATTTCCCCTTTCTTAAAATGTGTATACATTTTTTGGCACCCTCTGTATATTGCCAATTTGTTTAACTCTGATGTTGCTATCATAGATCACGTAGCCTGATGAAAGGTTCAGTTTTTGTTATTACTTCAAGATCTTTGGAATGTTTATAACACATGTGATTGTTCTCAATGACTTGTTACATAATACGAAAGCTCTTTATAGTTTTAGTCTTCAATTCAAGAGTAAGTATTTATGAACCCAGCTGCTACATATATAACAGAGCCTGAAAGCATAGGATTGAGTAAGCAAAAGCAGGGAGTTCAGTATTTTCACTGTATTAAGTGGAAAATTGTCCTGAATGGAATTTTACTGACATTGAACAGATATTAGTAAGTAGCTGCAAAAAGGGGATGGGATACAGTAAAAATCCATTTTTTTAGATAAGGAATAGATCCATTGTCATATTTCAAATTTTAAGAGTTGGGATTCAGAAAAAAAAATATTTTTCTCAATAAAAATGCCTCAGTGTTTGTGACCAGAATAATCTAAAACCCGGCTATGTTAGTAAGGCTGCTTTCCCAGCAACCTTCCTTATGGGTGCCATTATTCTGCATACACAGGGGTTTTCAACTGTAGCACTGATTTTCTACTTTTCTATGGCCATACTTTACTGCATAGATGTTTTTTTCCCTACCCACTTTCCCAAGATAATACCTGTTTGTTCTGCTACAAGTTTTATATTTGCTAGATGGTAATCTGTCTGGTGGGAATTGATGGAAACTAAGCCTTGATGCATATCCATGAATCCATGTACACATGGATCAAATTCCTATAATGGAAATGGTGATTTTCTAAATCCATTCAGTTATAAGCACGCTTTTAAAGTGTAAAAAATAGGAATGCATTATTTATTTAACTGTATTTAATTTGTGAGGTGACACTGTATTCAAATCATTTAAATTGGTTCTACTCACAAGGAAAAATGAGAATATTTGATAGCTTGATATTTTTAAAGAGCCACTGAATGAGGTTTTGGGATGCCAATCATATAGTATCTCCTCAGGCAGAATATAGCTGTGAATGACAAAATGAGCAGGTCGACATTCTGAGTCCTAATCAGCTCTGAAAAAGTGATGTATGGAACACATGGGAATGCCTACTAAATCTCTGTCAATCAATGACCTTTTTATATGCCTGGAAGCCATTTGTCTGGGAAATTCAATTTGGCTGGAGCATATACACCTAAGGTCCAGAGTAAAGTAGTAGCATAATCCCTCCTAGAAAAGTAAAATGACCAACAATGACCATAGAAATATGTGTTCCAAACAACAGAATAAACTTGCAGAATCCAATGTGTAGAGGGAATGTTGCTCTGTGGCACCACTGTCTGGTGGAGATACCTTTTTGCAGTGAGATATGCATCCTAGGGACCTCAAATTTTGACAGATTATGATGGGTCGGGGAGGGGGGTGGGATCATTAGAATAATTTAGGTTATTTACAAGATGAATCCAGAAAAGTTTTCTTGGGTGGTTTTCAAGCATGATTGAGTCCATCAGAAAGTGATTGATGTCAGAATTTTCTAGGAGTCTCGAGATGCTTTGCAAATCTGTGAAAGGTAAGATGTCTCCAAATGCATTTGTGCCTTGGAGTGATTTTGAGGATCCTACCAGTACAACTAGTGGAGTATCATTGATACTTTTTGAAACAGATAATATATGGGTTTCCCCTTAAATGTTTTACCCAGTTGCAGAACAGATTTTTGTTCTCTTGTCTATTAGGGTTTCATGCGGATCCAAAAATTCTTGCTTACTTGTTTTTCCCTAAGCATTTCATTTCTTTTCCTACTGCTCCTGCACTCTGGGGATAAGAAAGACAGTGAAAACAATGTTCAAGCTGGAAAAATTTTAAGATATCTTAAATGAACATTCAGTAAAAATAAGTGATATTTCCTCTTCCCATCTGTAGGGGAGATATTCCAGAGAAGTTAATCTGGCTGTATTTTGTAAGGGCTTGACACGTATTTTGTATTTTGTAAGGGCTTGGTACTGACAAAGAGATCAGATCCTGGGTATTGTGTTCCTTTTGAAAAAAGACAGAATTTGCGCGCTTGATTTGTGAAGTTGCTTAATAAAGTAGTCGTGACTAAGTATCTTCTCAGGAATAGTCAACAGAAATAGAACAAAATATTAGATTTTCAATATACAGAATTCAGATGAACCCAGGAATTAAGACATCAAGTTGAATTTATTTCATGGACACACAGAGAGAAACAAAAAGAGAAGGATGAGGATTCACAAAAACCCTATTGTAATGTGGTCCACAAACTTGTGTCCCTTAGCTAAAAGCAAGGTAAAGAGTAACACACGCGCAAAATCTTTTTATAATAATAATAATAATAATAATAAAGCATCAGTAAGGATAGTGACTTAAGAAATAGGGGAAAATCCTACTTCAACGAGAGTGAAGTGACCCTGGAAAATAGGTACACTTGCCTCCCAGTTTTCTTAATTAGAATAATTATGGTTGTGTAAGAACTGATTCAAAGACTCCAATGATCTCTGCATGAGAGAATCATTGATAGTCTGAACACCATCTTCCCTCAGAGGGGAAACTAAGGATGATGAGGTAGAGGGATGCTATGGAAGTCATTCTATGAATAATAATTGTGTCACTTAAATTAGAATGATTGAAACAAAACTGACAATAAACTTGATTTTTTTTTTTTTTGGCTTCTGAAAGAACGTATCTGGAGTTCCAACTGTAAAGTGAGTAATATCTAAGTTATTTCTTCAGAGGAGAGGAAGATGTTTAGATAGATATCATCTGATAACCTAAAGATAACACATTTCAAATGGGTTAAGTGGTCACTAATGAGAATCACCTGTGAATGAGAAGAAATGCATGATGAAATAGATCTAAAGACATACAGAAGTTTGCAGATGGGAAAAAAAACACACACACAAAAAAACACAACTATACGGTTAGAAAAAGTCAGCATGGACAATTTTAGAAGAGAAGGGAACTGCGGCATTTTTTTTTCCTTCCTTCAGTATAATGTTCTTCATTGTCCATGAGAAAATAGGTTTGAAGTACTGCAATTTCACAATGGAGAAAAGGGGCCTCCTGTCATAGAAATGACTGGCTAAATTGAAGTATGATTTCTTTAGAATGCCCTTGCAGATATCAAATGATCATAGCATGACTACCAGTTCTTTTTCAGTATATTTTGGAAAAGTCCTTTAATAAGATTAAAGGCATACTTTATTTTGTTGTTCTCCCTGCTCAGTGGAATGGCATGGCCCAAGAGAAACTGAAAATCTATTAACTCTTTGATTTTCCTCTCTTCTTTACATCAAACCTCCCTTATTCTGGAAAGTCCTACAGCATCTTCCTCATTGATGAAAGTTGAAATAAGAAATTTCACATGCCATTAACTTAGTCTTTCTATCCCTTTCAATTTGGTCACAACGATCTGCTAATTTTGCCGACTTGCCCATGAACTTTGTTAGCCAGGTTCTCAGTTTGCTACAATGATCTTATAATGCTCTTGAAATTTGAATACATGACTATGGAACAACATAATACCTAAACCCAAAGAGGTTTTTCAGAACAAAATAATCATTTGAAGACTTCAGCAGCCTATCAATTTTTTTATTTGCTTTTTTTCTAGACTAGTTAATATTTTGTAAGTAGAATGTAAAGACTGTCTCTACCAAATTACCTTTGTCTGTTTCTAGAAACTCCTATACTTTCAAAGGATTCGTTATTTGGTCAGTTTATCTCTGCATATACTTTACAGAATTTGTCTACTGGAAAAATAACTTAGAATAATTTATTATTATCTGGTCAATGAGATTTGTAGCAGGTCATTTTTTTCTTTTTTTATAATTACTCTTGATAATGTTTAGGGTTATTGAAAATTTGGAGATACTTATAGACATGGATGTTTATAGATATATGGCAGGCCATTTGATCTGTGGTTATGCTGCTGCAGACACGTGAGCATGCCCCTGGGTGTTCATAGTGACCTGAGAGAATACTGATTCTTGGCCTCAAAGGCTTCTATTTAATAAGATTTATGTCCACCTGTGTGCCTAGGTGCCAGGCAACAACTGTATTTCACATCCTGCCATTACATACAAGTTGAAAGTAGAGTTTTGGTGGCCTTGTTTCAGAAAATGCAAAGGATTAATGTGTAAGTCTTAGAATGAGCTTAGAGCACATCTTGGCAGAGTGTGAGCCAGGCGGCCATGAGGTGGTGCTCCTCAGACCTCTGCGAGCAGAGCATGCAATTGGTAGTAACTAACAGTCCCAGCTGCTATGCCCAAATGTCCATCATTCCATTTCTGCTGAGGCCTTGTCTTACAGGTCGCTTCCACCCGTGGCTGAGTGTGGCAGGGGAAGTAAAGCAGTCTTGTTCCTGGGAGATGAAAACGCTCTTTTAATGGGGAACTGGCCCAAGGATTTCTCGCGGCTTTGCTGAAATGTTCCTTAGAACAACACAACAGTCAATCATGCCTTCACTCTACCCTCCTTTCTTCCTTTTCACCTTCATTCAAGGTGAGTTCTTCACGCTAATAGCTCTCTCAGTCACTCCAGACTCCCTCTCAGCTTTCTCTCAAAGGCAGCCCCCTGATAAATGTATTGTGCATCTAATCACTTCTTGGCATGTCCTTCTCTGAGGACCCAACTAAAAAGTTTGGGAAAAGCTTATGGGGCATGCTAACGGGGCATTGTTTATGTTAGAGAGGTCCATCCCTAGACAAGTTTAAGGAATTACTCTAGGATTAGGGTGTGTGTGTGTGTGTGTGTGTGTGTGTGTGTGTGTGTGTGTGTATGTGTGTGTTTTGGGGAGGAGTGTGTTGTTTTTTGCTTTTAAGGGAGGTCAGAGTTGTGTGTTGGAATAACGTGTTCCAGTTGGCAAGAAAAACATTATTTTTTTGTCTTTTCAAGTTCTTTTCTCTCACTCTTTTTTTTTTTTTTAAAGAATCTCTTTTCTTATTTCTAATTATATTTGCTTAATTGGGTTCCTAATACCAATTAACCCAGTGTGACTGATGAACAACAAGAGTTTTGCCTATAGTTTTCTATATTATCGTGGAGTAACAAAAACCTGTCAAAAATATAAGTAGAATGACAGAGGGCACAGCTGTATTCCTAATCCCCATCATCAGTGATGGACCACTGACCAAAATGAGTGTGACCTACAACATTCTAAAGTCCAGTTGCAGTTGACAAGTATATTTTAGTCAATAGGAAAGCAAGCAATAAAGTTGTTGGCACTGATTCTTTCAGTTATTCAAATCTAATTTTTAAAAATCAATCATTCATTTCCATAAATATTAAATATAAATCAAGCTTAGGAAACTTTACAAGGAATTATACTTTATAATATTGTGCGTTACCCACAGTTCAGATTTTACTATCATTTATATATTTATTTTCCCTACATTCTTGAGGAAACACAATTAAAAGCCTCTCAAGGGTAAACACAAAACAAAACACAACTGAATTTTCAGTTATTGAAAAAAAAATTTTTGAAGTCTTTCCCCCATTTTTGCTTGATAAAAATCATTCATTGGGTCTTTCTTTTGCCACTGAAGAACTTTCTAAAAGTTGTTTGCACATCAACTGTTATTTAAATGGATAAAATAGTCACCTATGTCAAATAACAATACGAATCAAGGCAATTTCTCATATTTGTAACAAAAATACAAATATTTTCATTCTCTATAATAGTTTGCAAGCTTGAAAAAAGATAACAGGGATTAATTATCAGGTTAAAACAGGTCATGCTCTCTGCTTTTGGTTTACACAATGCGGTTTAACCAATTACAAAACAATCTATAGTTTCACATAACTTAGGATTTAGCAGTGGTTTTATATTATGTTAATGTATATATATTGCATATACATTAATTTATGTATATATATAAATATATATATAGCAAATAATTACAATTATATATGACAAATAAATATTGCAAATAATTACATAAATACCAAATAATGAATAACAAACTAATAGGATGGATAGACAGCCAGACAGATGGAAAGAATATGGTCTTAAACTCCTCAGATTTTTAAGACTTAAAATGTCATATTATAATAAGGTGAATAAAAATGTTCTGACTTATTCTTCCTGATACCCCTCTGGGTTTTTGTTCATACATATTGAACTGAAAGTTTATCTAGATTTATTAATTGATAGATACTGAAGTTGGCTTTGCAGATCTAAAGGTAAGTTTATAGACTAGATGGGGGGAACACGTAAGGAAATACTTGCACTAAATTATAACAATTCTGTATTTAGGTTTTGTATAACCACAGGTTCACTGTCTAAAATATTCAGGGCTTAAAGAAATTTTGTGATTCTCTGAAAGAATATTTCATTAAACCTGTCCACTTACTTGTTCATTTTATCTAGTTTTTTGTATATACTTTGTATCAAGTATGATGCTAGATGCTGCATGTACAATGGTGAATAAGGCAGAAATTATGTCTATAAATGAAGAGCATAGGCCAGAACAGAAAGTGGTAAATTAATTATAATTGATGTCTACTGAAAGCTAGATTTGGGAAATTACTTCATGCAATGGATGAGGTATTGGGGATATCTACTTTAGTTTGAGAATTCAGGAAAGACCTCCCAGACAAAAGGCTGGAACGATGCCAGGTTTTGTTTTTCACATTTCTCTTCCTGTATTACTATTGCAGTGTGGCGTGTACTACCTGACTTTAACAGGCATGTGATGGAAATTGTGATTTGTACAGAAAGCGGTGACACAGCATTTATTCTATAGCTAAATTTTGATACACTAGTATCAAATGTGAGCAAGGTTCTCCATGGTGCTACTTTGCTATATTTGATTTTTAGAATAGCAGGGTATAGTCCCCCCAGATCATCCCTGATGATTAATCAAATTTAATAAAAAAGCTGGACATACTTGTATTATAAATAAAGCATTGTCATGTTTTTTTATATATGTTTTTTCTGTTTTATGACTGATAATGTACTACATTAACTGCTGTTTCTATACTTTATTTCTATACAGATGGCTTTCTTTGAAAGTTAGTGATTTACCTTCTTAGGTACATCTTTTTTCTTGCCTGTTTAAAAAAATTATCTAGTGCACATCACAGTAGTATATATAATTCAAAAGTATTATAATGCCATTCCAATCTAGACTAAGCAATTGATACACTATAAACTATGTGGTCTAAAGTTAATGTGATTTTTAAAAGAGATGAAACTTAACTATTGAAAAGTTTTATGAAAGTTACTAAGAATTAGAAAATGGTAAGTCTTAAAATGTCCCTGTAGAGAGTAAGCATACTTTTAAAATTACAATTATTAGGTACATATTTGCCTGAATTATCCATGCAGTCCTATCTGGAAGACTAGTTTCCTTAAAGTTGTTAATTTACAATAAAGCTTCTAATTACCTTAATGGTATTGCTGAATATTGTTTTCAATTAGAACAGTGTAGCACATTTAGTGGATAGATGTTATCGCTTCATAAGGTTCATGCTCAACACTATACCCAGCTTTTTATTACTATAGTGTTAAAGGTTCAAAAGAGAAGGGACAATTGCCTCAAAAACCAAACTTCATCATTTAAAAAAGTTCCTTTAGAAGTTAGATAGAATCACACCATTGCTTTTGTTTTATGTTACTACTTTGTTAATTTATTTATGAAACCTGAGGCAAAAAATAACATAGAATCAGTATTAAATGTTTATTTCTACCAAAACTTTGAAAACATTATTGGATTAGGCTACCCTATTTATGTGGATCTTATATTCAATTTAATTGCATTTTTTTTATTAAGTGCTCCATATTACAGAATAGGAGAAACAATATGTAAATAAAGAGACCTCAGAATATTAATTTTATATGTATTTTTCAATATGGTTTCTTGTAACTCTTAATTACGAGTTATTTTCTTCATCTCAATAAAAAGTTAAATGATGTAGAATAAAACAACAAACTAAAATAATATTTTGAGTGAGGAACTGCATCACCCATCAAAACTCTTAGCAATAACAAGTGATAATTATTCACTATGCCATACACAATAGACTCCTCTATACACTAACTCTTAGTAGACTGATGTCTACTATTCTTCGAATCCCTGTATGTGTCCTGATAATGTTGATGTGGTACTTGTCGATTTGCATTACTATGAGTAATACAGACTTAACGTCATTTGCTAAAATGCAAATTATTCCCCACCCCCACCTAACATTAGTCCTCATTACCACTCACCCACAGAAGAGTGAAGAGCAGAAAGAGAGACAAAAAAAGATTTTCATTTTTCTGCTCTTTAACAGAATTGTGTTATATATAGTTAAGTTGGTGATATCAGTTACTTTAGGATTTGAAACCTGGCCTTGCCCATAATTTCTTCCCCCCCCCCCAAATGCACTGCCTAATCAGTGTAGTGAAAATATCTCAGAATGTAGATATGAGATATAAGGTTTAAAAATCAAATGCCAAGAAGACTGCTTGGTTTACTGAAAAAGCACACAGTATATTGCTTCTTTAACATAAATTTCATTTGGCTCCCAGTCTCTATATATGATTAAATAAATCCTAAACAAACAGGAAGGAATCTGTAATCATATTATGACAAATACAAATTAGTTTTGTTCTAATCTGATTAGAAAGCAGTGTGTATAGGTTGAATATTTTAAGTGGAGACAGAATCTATTTTTAAATTGAATATTACAGAGGCTGATGATTATCCAAACAATACACAGAAAACTGCCAATGGAAAGGAAGATGGCGGAGTCTAAGGCCAATGGAAGAAAACCCAAGAACACTGATCAAATAAAGGATTTCTTTTTCTCTCCTCAATATTTCTATACCCAAGGTAAAACAAGTTCAGAAAATAACAAAAAAGTACTATAATGGATTAGATACAAAATTTAGTTGATATTGATAATGTTAAAAATAAATCAAAAGACCATCTCAAAGGAATATAGAAACCCAAAAGAAGCACATAAATTATTAATGAAATACCAGAGTATTTTCATTAAGGTCAAACCAAAAAATCAGAAACAAAAAGTACAAATGTTGCAAAAGAGGTCATCATTTACAGAAATAATATAGGAAAACCAAGATAATAAATTTTTGCATTGTTAGAGAAAGTTAGTGAATTAGTAACTTGTCTTAAACAAGCAGCATAAAAAAATATTTCCAGGCCAGTAATTACCAATTACTAACATAATAACAAAAAAGGCATTAAAATTACAAAACATAAACTTAATTAAAAATAAATGTTTTAGAAGAAAATATAGACAAATATATTTGAGGACTTTTTCAGCAATGAGTTCTTAGATATGACACCAAAACCATGGACTATTTAAAAAAAAAGACAAATCACATTTCATCAACCATTAAAGTTTCTGCTCTAAAAATACAATGCTAAGATAATGAAACACAAGCTAAAGGATGGGATAAAACATTTTCAAATGACATAGTGACAAAGGAATTATATGCAGACTATAAAAAGAAAGCTCACAATAAAATAAAGAAACAATCAGCCATACAAAACTGGAGAAAAAAATTGAAGAGATACTACATCAAAGAAGACATACAGACAGTATGCATTGTTCTACACTATATGTGCATGAAAAGATGTTCAACATCATAAGTTATTCAGGAAGGTAAAGTAACACCACAATTGGTTAACACTAGACAACTGTTAGAGAGGAGAAAAAAACTGATAATGTCAAATATTGGTGAGGAATCAGAGTAACAGGAACACTTGTACATTATTAATGGGACTACAAAATGTTATATTAAATTTGGAAAACAGTTTGGAATTTTTGTATAAACAAGCATTACTGGATGGCCTAGAAATCTCATTTCTGGCTAATTTATTTTCAAGTAAAATAAAAGCCTATGTTCACACACATACACATGCACACACACAATTTTTGAGGGTTTATAACTGCTTTACTCATAATTGCAAAAAACTGAAAACACCTGAAATGTCCGTCAACAAGGGAATAGATAAATAAACTGTGGTATATTCAATTAAAGTATCGTCAGCTATTAAAATAATTGATAAACACAACAATATAGGTGAGCTCAAATGAATTTTGCTAAATGCAAAAAAGCTCAAAAGGCTACCTATATACTATATGATTCCAATTTTATCACATACAAGAAAACACAAAACTTCAATGATGGATAAAAGATCAGTGGTTGCCAATGGTTAAGGTTGGAGAAGATCTGGATTTTAAAGGTGTTAGTAGCATGTAGGAGTCCTTTTTTTTAATTATTAAGCTATTCTCTGTCTTAATAGTAGTGATGGTTACATTTGTGAAAACCCATAGAACTGTACTCCAAAAGTGAATTTTATTGTATATAATTTTTAAATAGACAATTTAAACAAGTATTATATATATTTGTATTTGTTCATGTATGTTATACATATATCACTATATATGTATATGAAATACAGTTGTCACTTGAAAAACATGGGTCCACTTATATGCATAGGCCAAATTATATGCAGATTTTTCAATAAATATATAGTAGGTCCTCTGAATCCCTGGGTTTCACATCTGTGGAACAAGCAGCTGTGGATCAAAAACAGTTTTTTGATCCAAGGTTGGGAATCCACAAACAAGGAGGATGAACTGTATGCATTGCTTTGCTATTTTCTATAAGGGACTTGAGCTTCCATAATTTTGGTACCTGCATGGGGTGGAGGGGTGCTGGAACTAACCCCAACACAGACACCAAAGGATGACTGTAGTTAAGTTTTTGGGGATTCAAAAGTTATATGCAGATTTTCAACTGAGGGGTAGGGTGGTGGTTCCCATAATACGTGCCTTGTTCAAGGGTCAACTGTATATGTTAATATCCCTAGAACACTACAATAAAATAATACAAAGAGACATAGTCAAATAAGCCAAAATCTAAATTGAAGTGGCACACTACAGATATTCAAATAATTTCAAATGGAGGCAGGAAAAGAGACAGAAAATCAAAAACAGAGAGGACAAATGCAAAACAAACAAAAAAATGGTATACCTAAATCCCACCACATTAGTAAGTATATTAATGAAAATGATCTAAACGTACAAATTAAAAGACTAGGATTTTTCAGGGTGGATTAAGAAAATATGACTCAACCACATGATGTGAATAAGATACATAAGTTATGAATGAAAATTATATTGATAAAATAAAAGTAAAAAACTAAGAGAGATTGACTACACAAATATAATTCAAAAAAAGCTAGACTGGCTCTATTAATACTAGCAATGCAGTCATTACAAGGAAAATTACCATGGATAAAAAGCATATTAAAATGTAATAAAAAGGATCAATTTACCAAGAAGTTAAAATAATTTTAAACATGTATGCACCTAACAGAGTTTCAAAATACATGCAACAAAAACTTCCAGAACTTTGAAAAGAGAAATAGACAAATCCAAAGATAAGCATCTCTTAGTAATCAATAGAACAGGTAGGCTGAAAATCATAAAAGATGTATAAAACCTGAACAACTTCCTTCAACCAACTTGATCTAATTGACATGTATAGAATAATTCTTCCAGCAACAGCACTTACTTTGCTTTATCCATTGGAGGGTACAACATAATAGAGTACCCTACCACATAGAGAAGATAGGAAGAATAAGCCAAGGAAGCCTCTGATACAATCTCACCTTGAGGACTAATGGTTATAGCGTCTATTGACAAGAGCACAAATTGTGCAGAGATGCATGTCTTACCAATATCTGAAAGCAAGTCACTTGGTTTATTTCAAATTCTGAGGTGAGTGATTAGAGCTTTTCCTAGTCCCTGTTCATAAATACACACTTAGATGACCAACCATGGTCCTGAATTGTACTGACTAGTTCATTCAGTATTTAGCTTCTTGGGAAGGGCAAGACGGTAAAAGCAATAGGATGGAAAAACTCAGAAGAAACGTAAATAACCCAGTGTGCGTAATTTAAAAATGGCCTTCAGTGCGTTTTAGAAGCTCTTTCTCTAATGGTAGAGAGGATTCAAAATTTTAAATAAAATGAGGAATCAATATAGGATTCCAAGAAAATACACCAGGAAAATTTCAGGCAATATTATGGAGCATAGTGAGCAGCAAAAACAAAGAGAGCTTGCTTTTTATTTGGATTTTTTTTTTAATTGGACTTGTACCTGAAACAGAACTTCAACAAATAAATTAGGGTAGGCTAGAACCAATTTAGAACTCTTTCATATGTGGTTGAACATTTGTGAAAAGCCTTCGACAGTAAACGAGTTTAAATCACAGTATAAAACCAAACAGCCTCTGCTCTAAGCAGGGACTTGACGACAGGACAGCAGTCAACATTACAAGCGGAGCCCATTACAAGAACACATATCTGTTAAGAGGAAGGACAGATGTGTACAAGAACACATGTCTGTTAAGAGGAAGGACAGCTGTGTAAAGTGCATCTCATAATATTCCTTTAAGGAAATGAGAGGACCCAAACCGATGCATTGTTTATATATACATTTGGACAATGACAGGGCATTCTTATTGACCAAAATGCCACAACCTCTATCACAGAAGGCCATACCTCTTGAAATACAAAAATTACTCAAGTAGTGGGAACGTTTAACAGTTCCAAGTCCCTGTCCACGTCTCAACGATTGCTTTGTGGTTATTATTAGAGAGATACTATTTTTTTTTTCCTCTGTGAGAGAGAACTTCTGTAATGTAATAGGTAGGAATCTACACTGCAAAGGGAACTTGCCAAATAAAACCTAATGCAAAATGAATAGTTTTGCAAGTGCTAGAAAATTTTCATTACCATCACAGAAATGGCCCCTCGCCACTGTTCTGGATAAATAACTCACTGCTGTTAAGGAGGTTTCTACTTATTTCTGAAAACAAAACAAAAAGAACTTACATGGATGCCATCATGTTCTGTCATGTCATATTCTTTTCCTTACTATAATAGCCTCTATCCCTACCTCATGTAATTCATTATTACACTGGAGGATACCCTTTCTTCCAGGATTAAAGTCTGGTCTCTAAAGTTTTAGTACTGTAACTGGAAACCTGACTCTGAGTTCTCGCTTCCTTGATTACACTAGACAGTTACAGTCAACCTACTGATCTTTATATGTTCTTGCCATAACTATTTCATATATTGTTTTATTATACTGTTTCAAGTGGAATCCTATCCTCTGCTTTCTAATTATGATTTATTTCATATTAAGCAATTTGGCCCAGATTTATCCCAAATCCAAAACTCAAGTATTACATTCCTCCAAATTCCCCTTACCGGATCATAGCTAGCCTTTACATAATATATACATTTGAATAATGTTTTTAAACATACAAAGGTTTAAAAGGTGAATTACATGTATACTTCTTTATATTCTAGAACTACATCACCCCAAACAGAATGCATTTTAAAAATTGAAAGCGTGTTTAGAATTTAAAATAAAGACAAATACCTTTAATTCCAAAGGCATAATAAAACTCTGATGTCTGTTTTAAGTAAGTAAGTAATTTTTTTTCTTCTTTAGGACAGTAACATACTGAATTCTGCAGATATGTTAAATAAATTACACCCTCATGGTTCCCTGTTTCTTCCGGTTATATTATTCTTGTATCACTTATTTTGAGTGGCTGTCACATACCATAAAGCTGTCTATGACAGCTTTCAGTTTTAAATGAGTAGAATTCTGATTATAAAGATATTTCAAAATCTGCTTCAATGGATTAGTAAAATGAATTATGCATTATTGATTATTCACTGAAGTTTAGGTAGAATCAGAGATATTCAAAATCACAAGTGAAACATTTAATAAAGAAAAGGAATAAATGGAAAGGCCTATGTCATGTTTTATTTTGTCCTCATGTTAAAGGTAACAAGGCTGGAAATGACTCATTACATTTAGATACAGTTTAGATAATAAACAAAAAAGTGTGTGTTCTTTTATTTTTGGAAAGTGTTTACTCAAGAGATTTTCCTTCTATGCTAAGATTTCTTGACTCAAGTGAATTTTTCTGTGAATTTCAAAGACAATTTAGATTAAATGCACTTTGGTATGTGAACTATAAAATTAAAAGGGATTCATAGCCTTTCATTTCAGGAGAGAAAGTTATAAATTGGAGATTAAGACCATCTGAGGAAAAAAAACGTAGAATCACAATTATTCTGTTTTGGCCATTGAGACTACTAAACTTCTGCAAGATTCAATTTGTTTATCTCTACAAAGTGATTATTAATAATATAGTTATTTTGAGGATTATATCTGCTAATATATGTAAGTTGTTTAACAATAGGTATGGGTCTATACATATGTGGAACAGTGTGTGTGTGTGTGTGTGTGTGTGTGTGTGTGTGTGTGTGTGTGTGTATATGCACACAGACATGTATCTATGTATTATATAGTGTTTTCGATGCATTTGATTCCAAATAAGTAAAACCTTATTCAAAATGCACTGCTCTGGCTTAATGACTCACTGCTTTTAATAATCTTACATGAGAGGTACCCCATAAATCTAGTAACTCTTTCAGACTCCCACATTGGTAAAACAAACAAACACACCCACCGAGTCTTTCCTGAAATAGCCCAAGACTTTTCAACTCTAAAGTTATCTCTAAGCCAGAAGAGTCTTACAAAGATCTGAAAAATATAAGGACACTGCCCCATGAGCAAATCATGGATGGCCTTTGGGAACTCTGGATAAGAAACTGCTCTCAGGGAGCAGAGCAGGGTTCATTGAGATCAAAGGACAAATCTGGGCAACACATTTCACCCTGGACAATGAAATCACCTTCCTGAGTCACATTAAATAGGGCGGAAGAACGGAAAGAAAGCAAGGTCCTACTAGCAAGACAGGAGGAGAAGAAATGGATGTTCAACAGGTGAACACTCATGTTTTCTATATTAAATTAATAGTATTTTGCACATATTATTTTATTTGATGATATTTCCTTGCTAATTTGAATTGCATAAATACATCTTGATTTCTAACCTAAGTTTTTATATCCGTATATATTTTACTATATTCTTAGTGGTATGGTTTACCTCAAATGTGCTTTTCATTGTAGCTACATTGTTAGCACAATTGTTTACCTTCCTCTCATGTTTATATCTTTCATAGAATCACTAGTCTCAACTGGTAGAAGAAGAGTTTCACAGGGAAAAATGGAGAACATTATATCTGTTAAGCTTCATAACACAAGATAAATTTTCCAAATTACTCATGAGTTGTAAAAAGTCGGTAGTTATTTTTTGTTCAAAGCCTTGATGTTAACAAAGGCCCCAACAGATAAAATAAATAGAAACACACAGAGCAAATGGAAAAACATAGATTATTTGGAGAGTGGTACTTTGCATGTATTCTTAGGGAAAAAAAATTGATTTAAAGAGTCTCTACAGATTAATTAAGAACTTCAAAAAGCACAATGCTTGATTTATAAATGCATTACCTTTTAAATGATAAATGATAATAAATAAATGTTAATATTATTTTTTCTATATAGAGAAGAGCTCAATTCTCCCAAGGAATAACTGAAGGAGAATAAATAATAAATATTTTTGTAATTTTCAAATATGTTGCTTGACATGCTTTATAGCTTTACATAAAATTTTCCCAAATGAGTTAAGGAATACATTATTTATTATTAATGAAAGTGAACTAATGTTTGTTCTAAATTAAATGAAAACTAAAAATCATAATAGATAAAATACAGCTAGAAACCCAGATACAGAGACTAGTTAGTTGAAATCAAAATTTAAGAAAAGTTTTTTTATAAAAATTGTCAAAATGATTTTTCATACTACCCCATCCCACACACTCTTTTGTTGTTCACAGAGCATTATCAAGCATATTTCAAACTTGATGTCATTTCATTCATAAACATTTCAGTGCAGAGCTCTATTTGATATGGACTTCTTCATAAAACTCCAATGCCATAATCACACCTGAAATTACTAAGACTCATTTTTTTTTTCAAATAACACCCCAGTTAACATATATTTCCAAGAATATTGCAATCTCTTTGCAAGTAACTCTGTTTTCAGTAATTGTTAACTCTAGCAGTGGGATGCATTTTCTGCAAGATTTATTAATCTACATTTCTTTTCTCCTCTAATCTTTCTGATGCATTCATGCTCATTTACATCTAATGTCTTCGATGATTCATCTTCCTAACACCTTTTATTTTGAGGACAATGCATTCTCCATGCACTGCCTAGTTTGCATGCTTACTACTTGATGTTTTTCGATCATGTTTACCTTGTTATACTGATTCCTGTTTTTGTTTTACATTTCAAGTGAAAGGTTGTTTACTGCCACGCAGTAAGTTTGTCTGATCAATACAGAGATTTAAAAGGGATTTTTTTTTTCCAGATTGCATGCTACTAGGAATACCAGTTCCCCATGAAAAAAATTTTACCTTTTTATACAGTGCTTCTTATTTCTTCACTTTAGTCCTCCCACTCCCATCTTCAGTCTTTCTTTAAAGACTGTTAGAAATCAGCCAAATGCTACCTTTTTAAATCTCTATTGACTATTAAAGGTAGGTTACATTTGATGATATTAAACATAATTTAAAAGTTTCCACATCTGGCATAATAAAATAGTAGTAAACCGTAGTCAATATAAGAATCTAATAAACATTAGGGATAGATGGTGGTTAATGTTTCTATGTACATGCAGTTTCAAATGTTATATTTTGCCCGAGTTGGCAAGTGTACAATGGATGAGTCTAGCAAATCTATTTTCAGGGATGATTTTTCCTAGTATTAGAACTAATTTCTGCTGCTGTGAAAGTATTATTTGCTTGATCTAGCAGGTGTGAGTGTTATTGAACTTAGCTAAGTTAAGGCTGTGAACTGGTTACCTGGTTCTAAACCTCAGAGCTTGGCTAATTCACTTATAGATTTAGCCAACTCACTTTATCATTTTAGGCCCAAAGTACATTATCAACAAATTGGAACTAATGATACTGGATGTGCTGCATAATAGCCTGGGAAGAAACAGCTAACCAATAGATAGCTATTGGTATTTTAAAACGCTCTAAATTAATACCTATATTGCCACATTCAGAGTCATAAAATTCAGTCAGTTATTTATTTCAACATTCTAAATGTTGGGGAAAATTGTGGAGGGTTATTTGTTAAAAAGAAATCTTGCAGGAGGTAAAACAGGTGCTATGGTTAATGGTGCTGCAATTTAACAGATTCCTGTTACATCTCACTATATCAGAATGACACTGAATTTCTGAATTTTAGAGTGCAGTATAAAGCTATGATTTCAAAGTAAGCCTTGGTATAAAGGATACCCCATCTTTCCACAAACTATTTCAATCTCTTAAGCAAATAATAACACAATTGCTTTCAATATTAATTGAGACTGTAACATTTACAACGTTTTTTTAGAAGTGGCAAGATTGGCAATTTTGCCCTGTAAATTATTTCCACTACAAAGTGAAATGGTTTTAAAATTGTACTCCCAAATCTTATAGTGTTAATACATGACATGCAATTAATTTTAATCTAAAATTAATTCTAAAAGAAGTCACAAGTATTTTTACTTAAAGTATGTTTTAAAGTCTACAATTTTAAAACATTTTCTTCCTTGAAATCATTAAGATGATAAATTTTTTCTCACATTATTTCTGGAATAATTAAGTTCTGATGATTCTTGGTTAATGTTCCTTTAAACTACAAAACAAACAGAAATGCTAGTGAACATCTATCATTAATTTTCTACTGGAAGGGTACTGTAATATTGTAGTGAATAAATGAAGAGACATCTTACTATTACTTCATCTTACATTTTACACACACACACACACACGGAAATTCTTTATTGCAATTTTTCTTACAGTTGAGATGTTAGAGTGCCAAGTGATGCCTTTATAATGAAACTTATGCATAAAGAAGTCACATAGTAAGTCCATAAAACTGAGCACTTGAGGTGAACCTATGTAAAACCAAAGAAATAACAAATAATATTACTATTAAAAAATAACCTTTTGTCCCAACAAAATTGTTTCATTGTTTTATACATGCACTGTGCAGAAGCTTTTTCATATTTTATAGATCATCCCATCTAAATATAAAACTAAATAATAAAAATAAAATGAAATTATTACAGATAAAACAAATATTAGAAATAAAAATATTTTTAAATCATCAATTTGTTTCATTGTTTTATACATGCACTGTGCAGAAGCTTTTTCATATTTTGTAGATCATCCCATCTAAATATAAAACAAAATAATAAAAATAAAATGAAATTATTACAGATAAAACAAATATTAGAAATAAAAATATTTTTAAATCATCAATTTGGTGCATAATATGTATTCATATTAATGTACCCCAAATTCATTTATTCCCTACCTATACGCACATAGGTAGTTTCTAATCTTCTGCTAAGTACAGCGTTGCAATAAATATACTTGTGCACACACCATCTTTCACATTTATGAGTATATCTACAGCAATAACATTGGAATTTGGTATAGTTGGAACAAAAGTGATGTGCATACACATAAGCTTTCAATTTTTTATGGGTAAATACCTGGGAGCAAAACAGCTGGATCATATGGATCATATTTAACTTTTTAACACACTGCCAAATTTGTTTCATAGTGTTTGTAGCATTATACATTCCCATATGTAGACTATATAAAGATTTATACATGAGCATTGATGGCACTTTCACTTGTAATGATAAAAACGGAAACAGCCCAAATGTTCTTCAATAGAAAAATGGCTGAAAAACCTCTAATCACACAGAACATTGGAGACTACTATTTGATACACCCTAACACCACTGTTGTATAAGAAAATCACTATGATGTGTGAAAGAAACTGGGCAAAAAAGCAAATGTATGTACTGTATACTTTTATTTATATACATTTCTTAGAAATGCAAACTATTCAGAGAGCAGATTAATGGTTCGATTGGGATGCAGGAGTGGGAGACAAGTACGTATAACAAAGGCACAAGGAAAATTTGAAAGATGAGGGATATTTTTATAAGCTTGATTATGATGGTGGTTTCACCATGGTGAACACATGCCAAATCTTAACAAATTACATGCTATAAATTGGTGCAGTTGTTTTAAGTCAATTATAGTTTTAAAATGCTGTTAAAATACATAAATATATACTCCAGCACAAACCAGAATGAAGTTGAGTTCTCTGAAGCACTGTTATTCAAAGCAGCAGGTCATGTCACAGATTAAGACCTTTGCTGTAGGTCTGTAACAAATTAAGGAATGTGTACCAGAATGTAGTGCAATGTCCTAAGGAATGTGTACCAGAATGTAGTGCAATGTCCTGTTCCCTTTACTGAGAAAGTCTTCCTATGAAAAAAAAAAATGATAACAGAACTAAGCATTTAGCTTAGTCACATGCTACATATCTTGTTAAAGACCAATTTCAAACAGCTCACAGGGCTATCTATCTATCCATTGGTCTTTCTGTCTATCATCTATCTATCTATCTATCTATCTATCTATCTATCTATCTATCTATCTATCTATCTATCTACCTACCTACCATTTATCATCATCATCATCATCATCATCATCTATCTGATTCTATTTCAGAAGTCAATGTTGTCCCGTTAATTTTCTTTCATGTTCTATTACCATATGATCCCAAATATTGAAAGAAACTATAATATCAATTAGGGTTCAAGCATCTTTTATATATCTTAGAGGAAATTTCAATTTTTGATATTGAAATTCCATGAAAGAGTAATTTTATAAATTAATTCATGGTTTCTTCTATGACAATACCATTTTAAGATTTCTTCATGTAGATTTTCATTACATATCAATATGACTTTTAAGAATTATATGTCCATTACTTTTGTAAAAATTTGGATTAAAATAATTATATTATTGCCATTAAAATTGGCACCACCAATTGTATCTTTCCTGATATGCTGCATATTAATTATTTATTTATTAAACAAATATTTTAGGTACCTATTATGTTTCTGGTACCATTCCAGGCACTGGCAAAAACCAGGAAATAAGGCAAAAACATTTCTTCACTCATACAATACTTGGTCCATCAGGCCAACAATCAATAAACAAAAGAAATAGGTTCGGGGGTTGCAGTTTTATATAGCATGGCCTGAAAATGCTTGACTGAGAAGGTGAGTTTGCAAAAAAGAACTGATTAGATGTGCAAGGTAGCCATCTGGTATCAAGGGAAGCCTATTCTAGGAAGAATAAAGAGCAAGCGTGGGCAACATCATTACTAGGAAGTCTGAGGAACATTAAGAAAGGCCATGTGGCTGGAACAGAGAGCCAAAGTGTAATGTGTTCTAAGAAGTAAGTGGGGGATGGAATCATGTCACGCTTTTCATTGGAGTGGAACACGAAGCCAGTAGAGTGCTTTGAGTGGAGGAGTAGCAAGATCTAATTTATGTTTAATAAGATCAACATGGCTGGTTGAGAAAAGATTTAAGGCAGCAAGAATAGAAACAGGGAGAACAGTCATAAGGTGACTAAAATAGTCTTTGTAGAAGTTGGTGATTTAAGTCAGATTAGTAGCAGTGGGGTTGGTAAGATACAGTCCAATCCTGGTTATATTTTAAAGGCGATGACTATTGGAGTTACTGACAGACCAGATGTATGGAGTGAAGAAAAGAGAAACATCAAAGGTAACACTAGTGCAAGCGAAGGCAAGTAGAAGAATGATGTCCCACTAGCTGTGATGATTGAAGACTACAGCAGGAACTGGACTGAACAGACATGACAGAAGCTTAGATTTGGCATGCTATGTGTGAGATTCCTACTGGGCATCCGAAGAGAAATGTCAAGTAGGTAGTTAGACATACTGATGTGAAGTGCAGAGGAGTTCAGAGGGTTGGAGTCATCAGCACATTAATGTTGTTTAAAACCGGGAGACTGCATAAGATAAAGTAAAAGTGTGCACCGATAGAAAAATCATCAAAGCGCTGGTCCCTAGGGTGTTGCAAACATTTACAGTTGGGAGAAACAAAGGAAAAAACAGAAAGGTCACCCTAATGAAGTTATAAATGTAGGCAGAAAATGAGCTGCCCAAGAAGTCAAGGAAATGCATTATTCACAAAGGAAAAATAATTGGCTATTCCAAACGCTTACAGATAGTTCAAGAAGGATAACGGCAGAGCCATTACCATCCCTTTTAGCAAAGTGGAGGTAATTGCTAACCTTGATCAGAGCAGTTTGAATAGAATGTTGAGGATGAAATATGTTTTAATGAATTGAAGACTAGTTTAGACACATCTTTCAAGTCAGTATGAGAGAAATAAGTGGATAGTTGGAAGGGGAGGCACAAACAAAAGAGATTTTTATCTTTGTGTACTAATGGAGATAATTCAGTCTAAAAAGGAAAAATATATATGTGAGACACTTGAGAGACATGGGAGAATTTCTGAGGGGAGAGTGCAAGAGGAGATGGAATCTAGTAAACAGCAGAGGTTGGTTCTGTCTAGGATCTCAGAGCTGTAATCTATAACAGCAAAAGGGAAGGGCAGACAAGTTCATAACCACAGATACAGATAGATGCCTCTAATTAATTATTTGTTTCTGTAAATCAGGATGCAAGGTTGTCAGCTGGCATTGAAAATGGGAGGAAGGATTTCAGAGTTTGAAGGAAGAAGGGGCACTATTTAAACAATGAGAAAGTTAACGGACTACAACAATAGAGTCAGAGTATTAGGAAGAAGTAAAATCCCAATCCTGAAGATTATTGATCATAAATCAACATGAAAACTGTCTCCATGATTCTGTGTGTCTGTGGTTTGGTTTTGGATTTTGCTAGCCACGTACATCTGAGTTAGGCCAGGCATTGTAGTAGCAGAGGGTCGAATTTAACCATGGTTGAGCTTTATCTAATGAGAATTACAAATAATATTTCTTTTCTGTAAGTGAATTTTATATCTGGCTATAATTCACCCCCCAAATTCGTATGTTGAAACCCTAACCCTCAATATGTCTGTGTTTCTCTTTAAGGAGAAATTAAGGTTAAAAGGACACAAGGGTGGTGCTCTGATCTGATAGGTCTGGTATACGTGTAGGAACAGGAAGAGGCATCGGACAGCTCACTCTCCCCACATGCACACAGAGGAAAGGCTATGTTGGGACACAGTGAGAAGGTCCTTGTCTAGAAGCCAGGAAGACAGGCCTCACATAAAGATAACCCTGAAGGTATTTTGATCTTGGACTTCTCACCTTCAGAACTGTAAGAACATGAATTCCTGCTGTTTAAGCCCCCCAGTCTGTGGTATTTTGTTATGGCAGACCTAGCAGACTAACATACTGGACACATTTATTATATTTATATTTAGAGAGGGTCAGCTCAGTGAACAAGGGCTTGCATGTATTTCAGGTTCACATGGCTGTATGATGCAGCCCAACAAACGAACGTGTTTTTGATTCATGCAGAGCTCTATGCCATTATGGCTGACACAGCGATTTTAACTTTGGGGGAACATTTGACTCAGCAGTCACAGCTGTATTGTCTTAACTTTGTGGCTTTGGCCCATCGTCATGTGACATCCTTCTTCCTTCCTCTTAAAGGAGAGTCAATAACAACCAAGGACACTGAGTAACAACCACTCAGAAGGCTGACTTCAACTCTACCTCTCCTTGTTTAGCCTCTAAACATTACTAACAGGTAGCACAGTGGAAGACCGCTCCCTTTGCCCTTCTTCCCCACACGTGCCTGATAACATCCATTATCTGATTCTGGTGAGTCTTCTCTTACCTAGCTTCTCCATCTTTCCTCTCCCAGGAAGTCATGGCTCTGTCAGTAACCCATTCTAGTCACCCAAACTGTCAAGAATTATTCGGGGCCTAAGATTTTGTCTTTCTTAAAAGCTCGCAAGCTCACCTATTCCTGTTTCAAAGATGCAGAGAGAAGACATGAGACTCCTGGATTAGAGACAAACATTATTTCATTCATGACAGAAAAGGTAGCCAGAGTTCATGCTGATTAATGCCAGTACCCCATACCCTTCAAAGTACCATGCAGAGCGCCCACTGTGAATGCCTGCGCACAGTACAGATTGTATTGCAGAAGGGACCAGAGCTGATGGAAACAGTCTGTTACAGTAAGCTGAAGCAAGCCTGGTCTTTATCTGGGCATAGACATAGTCTCACGCCTCAAGATAGGATCTTGTATTTTTTGCTTTTCAAGCAAGAACGTGCCAGGGACCCTAGCAATTTCCCTCTCTCAACAAAGTGATGGGGTAAGAAGTCACAACATGGTAACAAAAGCAATCTAATTTGTCAGTGTGGGCAATTAGCTCTAGGAAAAGAAAAATAATGTCAAATATATTATTTTGATGTATATCAGCAATTGGCAAACTATGATCCACAAGCCAGCTGCCTCTTTTTGTAAACAGTTTTAAGTGGAACAATCATACATTTTCATGTATTTACTGTCTATGGCTGTTTTGATTTTGTTTTAAATAAGGACAGAGTCATGCAGTTGAGGCAGAGACTAGGTAGCCGGAAGATTTAGACTATTCACTATTTTTCATTTTAAGTAAAAGGTCTGCTAACTTTTGATGTATTGTCATGTGTATATAATGGAGAATGAGATTTAAAAAAACAAAAAACAAAAAAAACTGATATAACTCTTCATACTTCTTTCTTTAAACGACTTTTTATGGTATAAAACCAGATGATAAAATAACAGCTCTATGTTCTTTATTTTCCAGCTTTATTGAGTTATAATTGACAAATAAAATTTGTATATATTTGAGGTGTATGACATGGTGATATAATATTCATGTATGTGATATGATTGCCATATTCAAGTTAATTAACACACGCATATCACCTTTCCTAGTTGCCATTTTGTGTGTGTGTGTGTGTGTTAAGAACACTTGAGATCTACTATCTTAGCAAGTTTCTAGTATACTATGCACTATCTTTAACTAGAGTCACCATGCTGTACATTAGATCCCTAAGACATACTCTTTTATAATTTAGTTTATATGCTTTGACCAACATCTCCTCATTTTCTTGGATCCCCTAGCAACCACCACTCTATTCTCTGTTTCTCTGAGTATGACTTTTTTATATTCCACATCTAAGTGAGATCATACAGTATTTGTCTTTCTGTGTCTGACTTATTTCACTTAGCATTATATCCTTCAGGTTCATCTATGTTGTCCCAATTGGCATGGCTTTCTTCATTTTATGGCTGAATAATATTCCTGTGTGTGTGTACGCGTGTGTGTGCACGCATGTGTGTGTACTAACCACTTTTTTTTTTAATCCATTCATCCGTTTAGTGGACACTTTGGTTGTTTCCATTTCTTGGCTAACATGAATAATTCTGCAATTAACATGGGGGGGTGAAGAAAACCTCTTTTGAGATTCTGATTTAATTTCCTTTATTTTTAATTTTGTGAGGAAACTTCATACTGTTTTCCATAATGGTTGTATGAATTTACATCCCTACTACTAGATTACAAGGGTTCCCTTTTCCCCACACCCTCACTAACATTTGTTACCTCTTTTCTTTTTGATAATAGCCATCTGAACAGGTCTGAGGTGATATCTCATTATGTTTTGATTTACATTTCCCTGATGATTAGTGATGTTGAGAACCTTTACATATACCCTTTCAAAAGCCCTACATTCTTAACTGCATTCAAAAATTCATCTGTCTTTAGATACTTAAACTCTACAAGATTTAAGATGAATCACCAGTGCTGTGATCAGTACGTGATTAGACAGGAGTTAAGGCTGATTAACATTTAGGCATTTTTGTCACCTGTATCTTTCAATACCACAGAGAAGAGCATCTCTGAAAGAAATGATATGCAATGCTGAACTGACTTGGGTATGCATAGTCTGTTAATGCAAGTAGCTTGAAAGATGCCTGAGGCTAGCCTAAGGTCAAAGCCATTAATGTGAACAAAAATCATCAATAAATGAGATTTTTTAATGACATTTTAATTAAGCTCACTCTGTCACAATATGAATTGTAAATTTGACCTTCAGAACCAAACCATCTTATTATGTGCACTTGGCATTTTCTCCATGTACATTTTAAAATAAAATAAAAAATTAAAATTGCATCGCTCATGCTATTTCAAAAATAAAGCCTTACTTTAGATTGGCAACTTTTATTTTTATTTATTTTTGTACAATAAATGAAACTTGAATACACACTAGATTCTTAATCCAGAGCACAGGTGATATGATAAGGAATATCTCCACTCTTAGAAATTATGCCAGTAACAAAAATATTTTCTGTTTAAAGTTTTAAATAGTTTTATATCTTTTAGAGGAAAAATGAAGTAACTGGAGACTGCTCCTGTTGATATTTGATTGTGTTCCACGTATTGTTTTAACATAGAAATATTACAGAAGCTTCTAAAATGTTCTAAGGAAGTGTCTTGTTTCCTACCCTCCATATCATAGACTTCACTCTTCTCTAAAAAAACTTAGATTGAAGAATTACTTGGAATTCATACCAGTGGGAATTTCATGTTTTTTTTAATGACTAAGGAGCCCCAAAAGATTGTATTTTCTGACCTACCATATATTTTCTTGATGAGGCAAATAAATCTTGTTGCATAGTGAAGCTAGACTTGATCTGTAGGGAAATCCCCATCTGTTACTCCATCTTTAACATCCTGGTGCAGCCAGTTTTAAAATTAATAACCACAAACAATAATTACATGCCTGATAACACTATTAAAACCTGCTCATTTTCAAACTTATTATATTTCTATACTGTAACAATAAATTTTAAAGAAAATTTCATATTTATTGTATAAAATTAGTAAGTTGATTCAATCAAAATGATGAGATTGAACAGTCAATCCATATTCCTCTCTAGATATTCAGTTTATTTAGTCATGCTCTTATTCACAGCCTAAGCAGGTTATGGGAAATTGGGTCAAGGGCAAAGCCTAACAAAGAAATTTCTAGAATTCTATCACTGTTAATTTTTAATTGTTTTTATTATATCCAAGAACATTTCTTCTTAATGAGGTTCTCAAACCATGGGGATATTATTATTTCTCTTTTGCTTCTCTTTATCAGTACTATTCATCTAATGCATATGTTTACAAGATTTAGAATTATCAAACTAACTGATGGCAGCTGGAGAGACAATATAAATCATGTGATGATAATTTACATGCTTCTTGAAACAACTTGACAATATCCAAGTAAAATATGTATAAAGTGCAATTCATGGGATCATAGAAAGCATAGCTGAATCCTTATTTTCTTGACTGTCCTCTTTCCTCCATTTTTTCCCCAACAGATGATTGGGATGAAATTCATGATACCTCACAAAAATGGTCTTTTGTCCCCAATCAATACATGATTTTGCATTGTTCAACAGCAACCCTCATCTTTTGTAATTGTTCTCTCTTTATCTGAATTTGCACTTGTGTCTACCATAATCTTTCCCTGTACTTTCAGACTACAATTCCATACTGAGAAAAAATACTTTCTAATATCAACCCCTTTGAAACTATTGCCTCCTTTACATCTCAGTAGAAATGCTGCTACTTCCACCCTACAACTGTGACTTTCCTTATACATCTCTCCAATGGAGAATATTTTCATTAATGGGCTCCAAATTGATTAGTGTGATGTGTTTCTCCTTCTTGTTGGCTATTGAGTCTCCAAAATTTTAATCCATTTAGTCTCAAGCCATCTGGCTATAGCCTCTTTTCCGGTTTAAAAACTTTCTTTTAAATTCAGTTTTGTCCATCCACCTGGGTAACTATATCTACTATATCATCTAATAAATTGTCAACCCTACATACGAGACTCATGGCTCTTGTCTTATGTGACGTTAATTCACTTCTAATTTATTATAACCATCCACTGTCAGAATGACTTAGAAATTGCTAAAACTCGAAAATCCACTAATTCAAAATCCTACTGTTAACTCCCTCCACTCCTTCTAATCTGTTTGCTCACACATTTTTCATCTTCATTGGTTTCCTGTTGATTCTTATACCTTCCCCTTACATATTATAGCCATTCGCTATTCATTTTACATTAACTCAACAGAAATTTATCTAATAACTGCTACAATGTGTGCTATGATTTGGTGATAGAAATGATTACTTTTCCTATGGCAATTAAATATAGTAGGTATATAAGCACTATAAATTAAGCTCACTAATATGAAATAACAAATTTCAGTTTTTATTACAAGAAATATGATTATAAAAAAGCGAAAAAGTAGTATTTTCAGCAAAATGAAAGATTCTAAAATGTAAGAAAGTTCAGTATCAAATAGAAGAACACGCGCTGTATGATTACATTTATAAATAGTTAAATAAATCAACACCATTATTAGAAGATGGAAGTTAAACATAACTTATGGAGAAGAAGGAGGAGGTAGTGACTGAAATGATGAAGACAGGTCGAGTTTTGCTGCTGTTTAACTGATGCCTTTTTATTTCCCAATGAAATTCTGTGGTATAGATAGACTACACATTATTTATCCATTCATCTGTTATGAATCTGTTTCCACCTTTTGGCTATTATGAATCCACCTTTTGGCTATTATGAATAATGTGGCAATAAATGTTCATGTACAAGTTTCTGTGCAAACATATGTTTTCATTTCTTTTTTGTATATACCTAGAGTGAAATTGTGAACTATATTTAATCATTTAAAGAAGTAACAGACTGTCAAAGCAGCTGCACCATTTCACATTCTCATATGCAGTTGTGGGGGAGGAGGTGCTGATTTTTACATAGTGTAGCCAGCACTCATTATCTGACTTTTTGTTCAGAGCCATTCATTTGGGTGTGAATTGGTATTCTCATTGTGGTTTTGATTTTTATTTCCCTGATTACACATGTTGGGCATCTTCTTTAGGTTCTTCATGGCCATTCATGTATCTTCTTTGGAGAAATGTCTACTCAAGTCTTTTGCACATTTAAAAAAAGTGAGTAATTTGTCTTTTATATTATTGCACTGTAAAGATTATTTTTATATGACAGATATAATTCTCTATTATATATGACTTAGAAATCTCCTCTCCCATTCTGTGATTATCTTATCACTTTCTTGATGGTGTCCTTTGGTACATGAAAGTTTTGAATTTTGATGAAATACAGTTTATCTTTGTGTTTGTATGTGTGACTCATGTATTTGGTGTCATATCTAAGACTCCTTTTGCCAAATATAAGGTTATTAAGATGTAACTCATGTGTTCTTCTAAGAATTTTATAAATTTAGCTCATACATTTAGGAAATCCATTTTGAGTTAATTTTTGTATGTAGTGTGAGGTAATGTCTAACTTCATTCTTCTGCATGTGACTAGCTAGTTGTGCCAGAACCATTTATTGGGATTTTTCCTTGCTCTTTTAATTTGTAATTTCCTAAAGATATAGGATGTTGAGTATCTTTTGATATACTTATTTGCCAAGTATGTATAATCTTTGGTGAGATATCTGTTCAGCTCTTTTCTACATTTTTATCCCAATATAATTAACTTATTTTTCATTTAAATTTGGGAAAAATAATAACCAATTTTTAAGAGTTATTGAAAACAATTACATTTAATTGTGACACTATTAGCTGAAAAAAAAGATTAAAAATAAATTTATTTTTCATAACTCTTTTACCTTTAATTTATTTGCAACATACTTATTTTTGTCTTTTGTCCCACTTTACCATTTCCTTATATTATCTTTGATTTACTTAAAAATCAACGTGTTTGTGATTATAATTTGGTCTCAAATTATTTTTAATAATGCAATCTATTCTTTTATGTCAGAATGTTCAAATGAAAAGAAACCCATTCAAGTAGGAACAATCCTTGATAAGTGTTTTATCACGGTATGATCTTTCCTTTTGATATCAAATTTTAACAGCAAATATCTTTCACAATATCTTGACTAATATGTTTCAAGCTAACATGTTTGAAATAGTTAGGCCATGAGTGAAAATTATTACCTATATTGATATTAATAAAAACACAAAACCAACAGCCATACCATGAGGCACCATAGCATAATGACTAAACACATGGGTTCTGGGTGTCTCACTGTCTAGGTTTGATATCTGGACACTTAATATGTTTGTAAGTTTACTGAAATTACTCAGTGTCTCTGTACCAATGTCTCTGTACCATCTGTAATATAGAAATAAGCAATAATATTAAAGAAGTTAATGGAGAGGCAATATGGCTTAAATTTGAAACCCTAAGGGACCTAAGAAGTTTTATAATCTGTTGATTAAAGATAACCCTGTATGTCAGATGCACTATGATTTGTACCTGAAAAATTACACAGTATTTTTAATTTTGTGACTAAACAGTTTCAAAAAGAGCACTGTCAAAAGGTAGCATTCCTCCTCTGAAAATTACCTTAGGGCTATGTGCACTCCAAAATAAAAGGAATGGTACTGAAAATTCAAACTGTGAGTGAACTGCCTATGAGAAAACAATTATATTTCTGGCACTGAAGGAAGAGTTGATTTAAGTATTTCTGAGATTAAAGTTTTTGCTGACTGTGATCCTCCATCCCCCTACCCCCCACACACACATATGCAGTAATAATGGCTTATCAAATAGAAAACATGGTTTCTTAATCTAAAGTCAACTGACTCTATTAAGCATCAGTGCTTTTTGTGGGTACTTCACTGGGATGTAAGTCTGGACTCAGAAATACAGAAAAGGTTCTGTAACAGCAGCAGCCAATTCCGCTTTTTAAAATTGCTCAACAGTTCTCCCATCATGTTCCCAGGGAAACCAAATATGCAGAACAAATAATCTACCCGATTAGAATTCATTATTAAAAAATCTCAAGCAGCACTTCTGCTGAGACGCCACACAGCCACCTGCCCTCATGCCTCATCATGATTTTGGAGAGTTTCTCACTAGCTGTGATGTGGGCCTGTGAAAAGAAGAAAGAACAGCGTATCCTGCAGTGCCACGCCATAAAGATTGCCTGCTGTAATGAAGTTTGGAGAAAATCATAGTCTGTTGTTTTATTGTGCTAACTACACCATGAAACACTGAAAAATACAAGAGATAAGTACTTGGGAATATCTCAACTACTTTGTTCTCAAATTGACTGGGAGTGGGAGTGGGACTAGTCACATTAAAGTTATCTATCCAACACCTGGGAAATTGCAACCTATACTCACACAGTCAATGTAGAAAATCTATTTCAGCCAACAACTTTCTTTAGAAGGACTGAAATATCACTATTGCTTGTATTCTCCTAGTCTTAAGGAGTTTATTCTCCTGCTTTCTAACACACAACTGTGTCGAGTACACTCTTCTCATGTGTCACACACACACACAAAAAAAAAAATGTTTCAAGAGAACTTATTGTAATCTAAACGTTTCAGATGCACTGTCCATTATGATGTATTCCCTGACTTTCATTTAGCTCTAAAGCTGCTAAGAATTTTTGGATAGATCTTTTACATCCAAGAGATAACTTTTATATAAAACAAGTCACTTTTATCCCACTTGTCTACTTATATTCCCCAATAGGTCTCATATAAGGTATTCTACCCAATCTGTAGAAAAGATATGTTTATAACTTGGATTTGTCTGTGCTCATAGATTTATCTTCACATCGCAATTTGCCTGTAGGACCGTGTAGCTCACAGCTTACACTAGCAATAGCTCTCTTTTTCTGGTACTTTACAAAGAACGATTTTTGCAACTGCTACAATCGTTTATACACAATTCTGGGAGGGGAAAAAATAACAACAACAACACATGGGAATCAGAGGATACAACTTACTGGAATCAGCAGAAGAAACAAGGATGGACCCTTTTCTGTTTGGGGATGCATGCTGACACACACAACTGTGAGATGCAGTACACTACAAGAATTATAGTGCGTAACACTTCTGATATGTGGAATATTCTGATTCCAACAATTATTTATTTTTAGTGTGATAAGAAAATGATTTATGTATCTATTTTTTTCTATACTATTCAGAGATCTGCATTCTCTAATTATAATAGTAACCTGCAATCATAGTAAAACAAATATTCTTAGAAGTCACAATTTAGCTGAAGGATAAAGTGACTCCTTACAGATTACGGAGATTCGTCAGATTGAGCATATTTAATTATTGCATTTCTTACATCAGGAAGAACTAACAGCGATTTTTTATTGTAAAAAATGTGAAAAAACATAAACTTGAAATGTTTGCCCATTTGCTATCCTCTCTATATAGTAAGAGGGATATTTAAATATCTGAGAACAGGTCTATGAAACACATTCATGATGAACAAGATTAAGGTAAAAAATAAGATTTTTTTTCTATCATGGGTATGAGTTTTCATCATAAAGTTCTCTTTCTGTATATTTATCTATTTTTCTTAACAAAATGAAATTACCTTGCAAAAACAGATTAAAGCTTTTTATTTTAATATATAACATATTAAGAAAAGTAGGTAAAAAGTACAGGACTCATTTCATAAATATGTAAATAGCAAACACCTAGGTAAATAGAGCCCAGTTTAAGAAATAGGATGATGGTAACCCTCAGGAAATCTCCTGCCCCTCTCCCTGCTTAGGGGTCCCTCATGATTTGCGCCCGCTTTATCCCTCTCAGAGAAAACTGCGATCCTAATTTTGTTTAGTTTATTATTTATGTACGCATCCATTTCAAATTTTACTAAAATTATATGTAATGTATTATTTTGCACCTAGTTGTGTGTATATAACATTAGGTTTGTCACATTGATATACTTATTATATATAGCTGCAATTTATTCTTTTTTTTAAATTAAAGTTTATTGCGGTGACACTTGTTAGCAAAGTTACATAGATTTCAGGTGTACAATTCTGTATTACATCATTTATAAATCACATTGTGTGTTCACCACTCAGAGTCAGTTCTCCTTCCATCACCATATATTTGATCTCCTTTACCCTCGTCTACCATCCTCCTTCCCCCTTACCCTCTGGTAACCACTAAACTATTGTCTGTGTCTATGAGTTTTTGTGTCTCACGTGTTTGTCTTGTTCTTTTGTTGTTTTTGGTTTATATACCACATATCAGTGAAATCATATGGTTCTCTGCTTTTTCTGTCTGACTTACTTCCCTTAGCATTATAATCTGCAATTTACTCCCAAGTGAAGATTTTAATATTCCACTGTGTTAATATAACATAACTTATCTATTCTATTGTTGGGACATCTGAGCTGCTTCTAGTTTGAGGCTTTAACAAAAAATGCTGCAAATTATATTCTTCCACATAGTCATATATCTCATGGCTAGCATTGCTAAATCATCAGGAATGAATGTTTTCAACTTTCCTTCATAATCCAAAGTGGCATAGAATTTTAGAGTTTAACTTGTACATGGTAAAATGATTGATTCAAAATTTGAGCAATACAAGTTGTATACAAGGTTGTCCAGATAAACAGAACCAATATAGTAAATGTGTCTGTATATGTATGTAAGTATGTATTTCTTTCTCTGTTAGCAGATACAGATACATAGATATATATTTTAATATGTATGTATTTCTGTATATATTTACACATACACATACAAGTTTAACATACATATACTTGTATGTAATAGAGAAACACAGATATGTCTATATCTATCTATCTCTCTCTATATATGTGTATATATCCACATCACTATCTCTCTATCTCTAAATGGCACATAAATGGAAATTAAACACATTTATTTTTTTAATGACAAAGAGCACACCCTTATACCACTCTCATCTCAAATTCTATCCTGCTCCCTGGACATCGTTGAGATATAAATTTCTGACAATGTTTTATTTACATCATTTTTTTTAAATAATAAGCTTGTAAAGCTAGTTTCTCTTTAAATTGGTGAGAATTGGTTCTGTTACATTGCAACTTATCTACTTTCTACAACTCCTAAGTCCAAATATTACTATTTTCTTAAATTAATAGCTAAGCATTTGCATCATTACAGATTATAAATATTGCTCATTACCATGATTACTTCATTATGCAATATTTTAATTATAGTTAAAGATTATTTTTATTTCCATAGATTTTATATAGCTTCAACTATTTCTAGTTGCTCATAAGTCTATTTAATATAGTAATTCTTACTGCGTGGTTCTTGACCAGTCACATCAGCATAACCTTACATAACTTATTAAAATAAGAAAATGTGATTGTGACATAAGACAAATTACCATACTGTAGAGATTATTATTTTTTTTAGCTTAAGAATATTCATCTGGAGTAATACTTAATAGAGACCATTTTTTTGTCTCTTCCAAAACCACTGTTTTGAATTAAATTATATATACATAAATATATATATATATAGAGAGAGAGAGAGAGAGATGCAGATACATATATGTGCATGTATATATGTCACACAATTTTATTTTCTTTATTTTATTAATTAATCTCATGAGAAAAATTTAAATGATAGTAATAAAAGAGAAAAAAAAGCAATACATGATGGACTAAATATAGAAGTAAAATGTTCCCATTATTACTTAGGTTACATGTTTTACCTAGTAAATCAATCTTTAATATGTCTTTAAGAATGGGAAACAGATAAGAAAAAAGTAGCAGTACAGTTTCGGAAACTGAGCACAACTAGAGTAAAAGGAAGTTTAAAGAATAAAAGTATGATGCAGAAAAAGCATTTGACAAGATACAACATCCATTTATGATGAAAACACTTAATAAAATAGTACAAAAGGATAAAAGGAAACTACCTTAACATAATAAAGGCCATATATGACAAACCCTCAGCTAATCTCATAATTAACGGTGAAAAACTGAAGCCCTTTGCTCTACAATCAGGAACACGGCAGGGCTGTCCCCTATCACCTCTGCTTTTTAACATAGTGTTGGGAGTCCTTGCCAGAGCAATCAGTCAAGAGAAAGGAATAAAAGGCATCCACATTGGTAATGAAGAAGTTAAATTGTCACTCTTTGCAGATGACAGGATGCTATATGTAGAAACCCTAAAGACTCCATCAAAAAGCTATTAGAAACAATCAATGAATACAGTAAAGTTGTTGGCTACAAAATCAACATACAAAAGTCCATTTCATTCCTATATACTAACAATGAAATCTAAGAAACAGCAATAAAAACAAAAACAATTCATTTTGCAATTGCAACAAAAAGAATAAAATACCTAGGGATAAACCTAACCAAGGATGTGAAAGACCTATATGCTGAAAACTATAAGACATTTTTAAAATTGAAGAAGACAGAAAGAAATGGAAAGACATTCTGTGCTCCTAGATTGGAAGTATCAACATATTTAAAATGGCAGTATCACCCAAAGCAATATACAGATTTAATGCGATCCCCATAAAAATTACAAAGGCATTTTTTAAAGAAATAGAACAAGCAAATCATCTGATTTGTTTGGAACCACAAAATCCCCGAATAGCCAAAGCAATCCTAAGAAAAAAGAACAATGCTGGAGGTATCACACTCCCTGACTTTAGCTTGTACTACAGGGCAACAATAATCAAAACAACATGATATTGGCAGAAAAACAGATACATAGACCAATGGAATAGAATTGAGAACCCAGAAATAAACCCGCATAAATGTGGACAGATAATTTTTGACAAAGAAGCAAAAAACAGACAATGGAGATAAGACAGCCTCTTCAATAAATGGTGCTGGTAGAACAGGAAAGCCACGTGCAAAAGAATGAAACTGGACTGCTATCTGTCACCATGTACCAAAATTAATTCAAAATGGATCAAAGACTTAAGCATAAGAGCTGACACAATAAACTGCATAGAACAAAACATAGGTACTACTTATGAACCTTGGGTTCAAAGAACATTTTATGAATTTGACTCCAAAGGCAAGGGAAGTAAAAGCTAAAATAAATGAACGGGACTATATCAAACTTAAAAGCTTCTGCACAGCAAAAGAAATCACCAACAAAATAAAGAGGCAATCAACTGAATGGGAGAAGATTTTTGCAAACAGTGCCTCCGATAAGGGGCTAATATCCAAAATATACAAGGAACTCATACAACTCAACAACAAAAAAACAAACAACCCAATTAAAAAACGGTCAGAGGACCTGAAGAGATATTTCTCCAAAGAGGACAAATAAATGGCAAATAGACATATGAAAAAATGCTCAACATCACTAATCATCAAAGAAATGCAAATTAAAACCACAGTGAGATATCACCTCACCCTGGTGAGAATAGCTATCATCAACAAGACAAATACTAACAAGTGCTAGAGAGGCTGTGGAGAAAAAGGAACCCTCATACACTATTAGTGGGAATGCAGATCAGTGCAGGTACTATGGAAGGCAGTGTGGAGGTTCCTCAAAAAATTAAGAACAGAATTACCATATGACCCAGCAATAACTTTCCTGGGTATCTACCCAAAAAATCTGAAAACATTTATCCATAAAGACAAGTGTGCTCCAATGTTCATTGCAGCTTTATTTACGGTGGCTGAGACATGGAAAAAACCAAAATGTTCTTCGATAGATGAATGTATAAAGTTGTGGTATATATACATAATAGAATACTATTTGGCAGTAAGAAAAGATGAAATAGGACTATTTGTGACAATATGGATAGATCTTGTGATTATAATGCTAAGCGAAATAAGTCAGACAGAAAAAGTAGAGAACCATATGATTTCACTGATATGAGGTATATAAATCAAAAATAACAAAAGAACAAAACAAGCAAATGAGAAGCAAAAACTCATAGACACAGACAATAGTTTAGTGGTTACCAGAGGGTAAGGGGGGTGGGGGGTGGGAGATGAGGGTAAAGGGGATCAAATATATGGTGATGGAAGGAGAACTGACTCTTGGTGGTGAACATACGATGTGATTTATAGATGATGTAATACAGAATTGTATACCTGAAATTTATATAACTTTACTAACAATTGTCACCCCATTAAACAAAAAAAAAGAATAAAAGTAGAGGGTAAAGAATCAGCAATATGACTCCATTTGCAGTGACATTTTTAATCCCATTAAAGCCACTCCACTTAATTATGTATTCTTTAACAGTTTTTTTTTTAAATTTCCTCCTTTGTAATATACTGGCTTAGTTAAGTTTCCCTATGTCAGTTGGTTTTCACTTTATCATTTCTCTCTCTCTCTCTCTCTCTCTCTCTCTCTCTCTCTCTCTCTCTCTCTCTCTCTCTCTCTCTCCCATGTCAAATAGCTATTGTTGTCTTACAAATGAATCCATAACAAAAATAACTAAAATGGTAAAAATTATTTCCCACAATTGTGTGGATTGGGGCCACGATTCTCCGCTGATCTCGCCTGTGATCATTTCTTTGGCTG